>NC_084865.1:11182658-11491522 GCF_951802175.1 Populus nigra | reverse complement strand
ATAACCTAATAACACTTATGAGGTATAAGACCTTAAAGGAAAAAAAAAATACTTGAAACACATATATGTGTACACGTATAGGATCACAAAAATCATAATAAATATTTGCATCATTATAGTTGCTAACATATACTAACTACATAAACAAAACTAATTTCTTTAATCATTATGTAAACTCCTCAAACCTATATTACTTTCCAAACTTAGTATATTCTCATTAACCAGTGTTGAATTCTATTTTAATCATTATACGCATCAAACTATCATTGTCATATCGTAATGACTCTTACATTTATAATTTAGCTTAGACCAACTCAATACAATTTATTTGTTTCATCTTATGAATTTATCGGATTCATTTTAATACTTCCATATCGTGTTCCCTTGCACATCATATTCATTTCGAGTCTTGTCTCACCTCATGAGCACATTAATGTTATTGCATTCACAACATATTGGCTTTATTCTGCATTTTATTTTCTCCATGTATTTAATTCATAGAATTTTAATATATATCTTTTTGGCTACCCAGGCATTCCTTTTTTTTAACACATTATATTTACATCTGACTTCCCGAACATATATGTCATCAGGGCCTACTAATTTGTTAATTTGTCACAATATCTATTACATCACTTCTTTTTGTTTTTCATCAATATCAATTCCAATCTTAACATCTATTATACTCGTTATGGCTCATCCATATAAATCCTTAAACTCATTAACACCTTTCAAATTAAATACTTCTTATACCAATTTATAGCGCATTACAACTTTATTATTCAACTTAAAACCCCTTGTATCCATTCATGGCACCTTATTATATTTTTCGATTTAAATATTTCTTAAGCTCATTTATAGCACATTCCAATATCTATTCAACTTTAATATTTTTTTTGTGCCTATTTATGGCACATTCCAATATTTGATCAACTTATATATTTCTTGTTTTTATTTATGGCATATTCCAATATTTCTTTCAGAATTTCGATAAAGTCTCCCCTTGAAATGAAACATAAACAAATTTTCACAACCTATAAATCAAACATACAACTCAACATAAATGCATATATCTGATCTAACCATCTTGGATCATATTCCAATATGATCACACGGGTAGCCACCTGACTACTTCATTTCCACATAATTTACCATCAATCTCCTCACAATCATATCAATTCTATATCAAATAGTATAAATAACATACATACATCATTGAATCATTTTTTTTAATTCGACAATCTAATCTAAATTGACCACCATCATTAGGGTCGAATCTCATTAACCATCACTCATGTGGATGACTAATTATACAATTCTCCATATCAATATCAAATAATATCATTAGTTTCCACTTCAAGAAAGACTAATCAATTTTATCCTGACATCACCAGATATCAATAGTCTTATAGACTAATGAATTATATCTTGTTATCAACTGATACTATAGTCTCACATACAAAACAATTTCATCTCGGTATCAACTGATACCATTAGTCTTACAAACTAATCAATTATATCCCAATATCAACTGATACCATTACTCCAGCCTATCATGTGAGGAACCTGTAAATACACAAATAATAACTTAAAAGGTTTAATTAATATCATAAACATTAAAATTTCCAACTTTATGTTCGTATCTATTACTTTAATATTTCAATCAAATTAACATCACGAACTCCCTTATTTTAAACTATCATTTAACCTTTCTAGCTAACCTATATAATTATCGAATATCTCTTGGCTTACATACACCATAATTCTAGCAACCTACTTGGTTGCCAATAATCTGGCTATCTTCTCACAGATGCTAGTACATTCAACAAACTTATTTGGTTGCTAATAGTCCTATTATCCCTTCACGGATACCAATAGATTTGATTATTATATTTGCAACATTATTCATTTCTTTGCTTTACATTTCCAATAACCTATACAAATCAAACAAAACAAATAAATTGCAATGATTCAATTTATTGACTTTTATTTAAATAAAATGGTGAACACCTATATAGGCTAATGATATTTGGTTTGATTAATAAAATCATAATTAGGTATGTTAACACATGTATTATAATTTTATCATTACAATCAATCTTACATTACATACAATCTCTTGCCTTATAAGCACAAGTTCTTATGATCAATAGATTTTTCTCAACACATATAGATATAAATTGAAACTAACATTACAAAGATAATTCAATAATTTACAAGGCAAGGGAGATGACCTTTACATCAAGCTCCTGATATACAAACTCCTAAGAAGTCGAGTCCCTCTTCAAATGCATCTCCTACATTCTAATTAAACACCCTGAATCTGTATTCAAACCTTTTTTTATTAATTCATCATATTTACAAATTCACATAATCAAATATATTCGTAAACAATTTTTATAGATGTATTATTTTTACTTATAATTTAAACTCATGTATATTAGCATTTATTTACACTAACATTAAATGCCCAATTAACTCAATTCTTGGTTGATGATTTTCAATGTCCAAATAATTCAATTCTTCATCAACAGTTTTTTAATGTCTAAAGACATGACTGTTCAACATTTATTGTCATAAAAATCTCAAATGTCTAACCCAATCTTATGACTCTTTGGTCCCTAATTTTGCCACACATCTTAGGTATAACAACACATACACACATCTTTATATATAAACAGTTACACCTAATTTATCAAACACTTAGGGGGTACTACAAGGCAATCACCCATTTTACATAGATTTTAACTATACTCAAACCTTCCTGACATACAAATCATAACTCAAGCACAATATAAGCAATTCTCAAGTATTTCTATCATCAATATAACATGAAATAACATAACAAAATCAATTTTCGAAACCTTTCTAAGTTTTCCTTCAACGATTGGACTTACTGTTCAAAGGTCACTCATGTAATTTTATCAATTTTTCTCTCAATTCAACTTCATCTAACAAGTATACATATTCATTTATACACCAAAAAATGTTGTTGCACATATATTAAACAACCATTCAAACAAGCATGTATTCCTTAAAACTTTCAACATACAAGCAAAGCAAGATAACACCACATGTCCTACTAGCATCCTAGCTTTCACATGCAATTAGTAGTGTCTAATCATCACATTGACATCAAATTATTAAGGTTTTAAACAAAACACATCAACCTTTTTTGTCAACCCTCCTATGGGTTTTACTAAGATTTATTTTTAATAATCCCTACTATTTCACTATATTCTATGCCTATATCATGTTCATTTAACAATTACATGTCTATGAGCTGCCTAGTGATCACCTTTTATGACGACAATATAGGGGTTTACAAAGAATGGTTGGGGTATAGTGTGAGTGTCATCACCAAGTAAACACTAAACTCATAGTTGGATGTTTCACAAGTTTGAACCCCAACTAAAAGTCATGAGGTAGACCACTATTACCTATCTAACCTAGAGTTGGGTTTATTAATAAAAAATAAAATGTATAAAGGCATTAATTCATACCTGATGTACTTATGCATGAGTAGTATAAAAATGCATGTTAAATATGCTAAAATCAAACATACCAAAACAAACATGCAAACAATCAAACAAGCAAAGCTTAGTCCAACTAAACAAGGTGTTCTCTAGTGGAGTCGTCATCTTGTCGTGATATATGCGACGTTGAGAACGACAAGTCTGCCTTTTGAGATGTGTTGAAAGGAAAAGGTTTTGGGTATAATCATAAAGTTATGATTATGAAGTTCAAGAGTTGTCACCTAGTATTGTGGTTATTAGGATGGTTTGTGAGAGTCTGAGTAAGGGACTGGTTGTGCAAAGAAAAACACATCATCCTAGTGCACCCTACCTAAGGTAAGTTGCATTGTTATTTGATTATTTTTCTAGGTCGTATTTTTATCCATTGATCTTGTCTAAGGTTCGAGATAGATCTTTCTTTGTGATGAAGTCTCTACCTTGTTGGGTTAAAGGCTAACTGTTAAGGTCTAAATTTTAATATTGCATTTATTTCCTAACTAATTCCTAATGTTCTGTATAAAATAATTGTTATGGGTTCTTTGCATTTTGGCCAAATCCTAATGGATAATCATAAATCAATTACGATATCCATTTTTGCATTTTTAAAACATGATAAAATCGATTTTATCCTTTTTTGAAAATATGCATGAAAAACTTTTAGGATTTGGTCGTATGCACAAAAATAAAACATTTTTTGTGTTTTCTTGAAATTTTTTTGATTTCTTTGAAGTTTTTGAATTTTTTTAAGTTTCGGAGAAAACCATATATTTTTAATACTGGGTCCATATTTTAAGTGTAGGTCTACACCCCGATATTATGCAAAATTATTGGAAAAACATGTAGGGACCGACAAATGTTTTTAAAATGTCATTTGAAAAATTTGAAGGTTTTTTTTAATATCATTATATTATTAAATATATTAGGCTGGACCCGGCCCAACCATTTAGGCGAGGCTGGAACGGGTCAAGCTCGATTCAGTCGGGTTGGCTCGACTAGTGGCCGAACATTCTTTCCTCATTTTTTTTATTACTGATTAGGTCCAATATGAAACCATTTTGGATTTTAGGGTTTTAATTTAGAGATTTGACCAAAGTTCAATTTAGTCTTTCGGCTTTTGATTCCTTTAATTGCACCTCTGATTGGCCTATAACTTTTAATTTTATGTAATTTTGCCCCTACCGAACTTCAACATCAGCCCTAAATTTCAGCGTTTTTTTATTTTGATAATTGGTTTTGGATTTATATAAATTGACCCTCAATTGACCATTAAACTTTCAAATCTCTTCAATTTCACCCCTGTTTCGATCAATTTAGTCCGTAGTGTTCAACATCTTTTTCAAAAAAGTCATTGGCTGTGAATTTCTTCAATTTATCCTATAATTGACTCTAAACTTCTATTTTCTTGCAATTTTATCCCTGATTTGAACCAATTGACTTCATAAAAATTAAAATTTAATATTCTCAATTAAGTCTAACTTGGGCTTCTAAATTTAATGTTTCACCAATTAAGTTCCTAATAAAATTAATTTGACCCATTTAAAGTATAATTAAGTCCTTGCACTTAATTAAATCCTTTAATTTGACCTAAATTAATTCTTAAACATAATTATATTCTTAATTTGGCTTATGAATAAATCAAATTGGCTTATTAAAAATCTAATTATGTCCATAAACTTAATTTTTATGTAAATTTGTCCAATAATTATTTAATTTAACCTTAAATCTACATTGTCTCTTTAGTCTTGGGAACAACGGAGTATAATTATATTCTAAATTTGTCCAAAATTTCAACCCGATTTTTCTGTATGGACTTGGGATCTTCTTCGACCAGCTTTTGCCACATTGTCAATCCTCTTGCTATTATTATTATTATTATTATTATTATTATTATTATTATTATTATTATTATTATTTATTAATTTAAAAGAAACAAATGATAAATTTTTAGGAATAACCCTGAAATGGTTATGATAATTTATTTTAACAGCCCACAACTAAAAGTTAAAAAAGGACCTATTGTTGAAGAATCATGAATAAAACAATAATTGAAGTTAAAAGTAAGTAACTAGGGTTATGAACAAGAGTCCCAATGATGACAGAGGTAGAGGCAAGAATTGGAAGGTTGGACAAAATGAAAATAGGAAAATAAAAGGAGAAGAGTAGTGGAAAAGAGATTAATAAGGGGGAATTAGAAAGTAGGAATGGAGGTTTTTAAAGAGATTATTGCTTTATAAGAAATAATGCTCAGATACCACCAAATGATGAAGTTTCCCATATGAGATAGTGTTGAAGAGATAAAGAGCAAGCATATGTTAGTTCTTCAATGTTATTTAGAAGACCTTACAAAGGGAAAACCATACCGACGAATATTCTTGGCAAAAAACTGACATGAAACCCATTATACTAGAAGAATTAATTAAGATTCTATTAAGTATAGCAAACCCCATAAAGTGCATTATGGTTGGGACAAGATTGGATTGAAAAGTATTGAAAGAGAATGAGGTTTGTTTAAAGTAAACACCAATATATTTGTATAGGATCTTTATGGCAATGCCTAACATTCCACTCGAGGTAATAACCTATAAAGTAAGTTTCTATTTGGAAGTGTGGTGGATGTTGCATTTTAAAATGCTTTTCGCTTATAAATATATTAAAGTAATATTTTTTTAAAAAAATTATTTTTGATATGAGCATAACAATCCAAAAACACTAAAAAAAATTAATTTTAAGTGAAAAAAAATTAAATTTTGAACAAACAATGTTTTAGCTGTAATGCCAAAACATATCTTAAGTATGAAAAATGGATGTTGACCAATGAAATAAAAGAAAAAAAAATTGTTCATTAAAAAAAGGAAGGAACTAAAAGAAAAACTAGAGAAGTTTTGGAGAAGTTGTTGACGGTGATATTTATTGAGGAAGGGGATATCAAAACTAGTTAGAGAATTTGGTTTCATAAAGAAAGCTAATTAGAATTAAAGAATATACAAAAACTTTATTGACTTAACAAAGTATGGTCGAAGGATGACTTTCTCCTAAAAACAAATTAGTACATGAATTTCTATATTTCTCAGGTGTATTTTAAGGACACCTCAAGATTTTGATGGAAAGGGACGATGAAGAAAAAAAATGTTGCTCGCACTAACCACTACCATAAGCTATTTGAATTGAAAAATATAAGGACAACCTATCAGAGGTTAGTGAATAAGATAAAGAAATCACTTTGTTTAGAGTATATAAACATGTGTTAATGACATGGTCATCAAAAACTTCTTGACAACACAACATAGCAACACAACATAGCAACACATTTTACTCGTGTTCTATTGTGGATATTTATTTTTTTCCAACAAAAAAATCAATATACAACTTTTAATGTTTTTTTATAGTAAATAAAAAAAAGTTGAATACCAAATAGGAAATAAAAACATTCAATTTAAAAGATGACAAAAACAAAATTCGAGTTAACTGAGATTAACCTACCAAACCTATAATTTGGGTAACGCACTCCATTGGATTTTAAAAAATTTTATTCCCAAAATTATTTTTCATGTAATTATACGTCAATCAGGTGCATGAGACTTTTTTATATCAAACAAAATAAAAAATTAAAAATTAAAATAAAAGTTGCGTGTAGGACTGAAATAAAAAAACAACCTCAATTATTTTAATATTTAATAACGAAAAGAGATTTGTTTTTCAAGTAAGATAAAAAACCTTTTTAAAGCAAAGAAACGATGAAATAATGTATTTTTTAAGGAGTTAAAAATACATTAAATAAAAAATAAACAGGCCAAGGGTGTTGGGTTGCCCACGCGCTTGGCCTATAAAAAGGCATGACTCTCCTACCACATCCATAAAATAGGCTTGATCTACAAGCCAAACCATTTTTTTGGCCAATAATAGGGGTGGTAGATGCATCGTCTATCCCCTTTTCTAAATATTAAAAGACAACGTGTTGTTTGCCGGCTTAGTTTCTGATGATTAGGGTTGTCAAAAAATTAGCTTTATATATTTTTTGCTTAAAAATTCGATTTTCAACCAATTGTTTTTATCCAAAACACCTAAAACATACTCTATATACCTTGATAAACTCATCCATGGCTTCAAAAAATCGTATAAAAACCTAAAATTAACCCAAAATAAAAAAAATCTTCCCAATCTCATATATGTTTTTTAGGCAATTTAAAGGTAAAAATATATATATAAGTGGGATTCCCCTTACCAAATGGAACCCATTGATACTAAAATCAACTATTTGGGTAGCCAAAATCAGTATCAACAATGATTTTTTCTCCATCACCAGAATATGATGACTTTCTTTCTCATTTCTTAAACCATGGATTGAAAAATAAAAAATTCACTAGAAGCTTGAAAAAGCCACCAATTTTCTGATTTTTTTCATTTTAGTACCTTATCTTTTAATTTTATCATTTCCTAATAAATTAATTTAAATTGACCTTCAATTTGATTCTACAAGAGTGAAATAAAAATAAAGTTCTGTGATGGAAAAAAAAAGCACTATAAAAATCTACACAACAATGAGTCTGGATGTACAGTAGCCTGAGTTACAGTAATTTGCCCGTAAAATATAATATTGAGCCAGAAGAAGTCTAGAAAGTTTTGGAATTCATAATTAGAAGAAAGATACATGGCACCAAATAATAACTATTACTATAGCTAGATAAAAATCATCTATCTTCTCTTCTTATGATCAAAACCATTCTCATCATCACATTTATTAGTATTATACCTATATTAGCACCAAGATCATCATCCAATTTAAACATATATATATATATATATATTCCCATTTAATTATTTTTTAAATAGAATATCCTTACAACCCAAAATTAATAAAATAACATTTTTTTTTATGGAAACAAATTGCCAACAATAGCAATAGAAGAAAGTTAAAATCAGTATGATAATGACAACAAAAGGAGGGAAGATTGAAAGCAAAATTCAGCAGGAAGAAAAACGAGGAAAGCAACTCTTGTTTGTTTAGCTCGATAGGAGCCAAGAAAAGAACCGGTGGCTGCTACAGGGACTAGGATGCAAAGAACTGAGCTTAAGTCCGCTAAGACATAAAAAGACACAAATAACTCAGACACAAACATAAATTAACCAACTCTAGAAGGACAAAACATATAACTAATAATAATAAAAAAACTTTCCTTAATTTCACTCCCGAGCGCACTGCTTCAGCTTCATTTCTTTCTTCTCTCGGTTGCTGTCTCTCTCTCTCTGCCTCACAGTAGTCTTCACTTTTAAGAAAAAACTTCTCTCTACCTCTTGTCTCCCGCGGCGCACGATATCCTTTCCGTTTCTAACTTACGCCCCCGGAGGTAATCCCCTTATCCTACACCTACTCCCATTTCTTCAAACCCTAATTACACTGAGATCGTTATTGTTGTTGGTAGCTGATTAATTTCACTAATTGTGTTTAATTTTCCTTACTCGATCAGGATTACAGAGACTATCGATTCACTCTCTAGGGTTTGATTTTGCGGAGTCTAATTTTTTAATTGATACTGTGAGATCTGCTTCAATTGGAATAAAGAAGAGGAACTCTTTAGGGTTAGGGTTTTGTTGTATTTGATGCTTTGGCGGGGATCTGAATCAGAATCCTCCTTGTAATCTTGGGTCGGACCGTGAAATGGCCAATCCTGGAGTCGGGTCTAAGTTTGTATCTGTGAATTTGAATAAATCTTATGGCCAGCAACAGCAACAGCAATATCACCATAATAATCAGTATAATTATGGGCAGGGTCGGGGGCGGCCTGGTGGGGCTGGAGGAGGAGGTGGAGGAGGAATGGTGGTGCTTTCGAGGCCACGTAGCTCGCAAAAAGCTGCTGGGCCGAAACTTTCTGTTCCACCCCCCTTGAATTTGCCATCCTTGCGTAAAGAGCATGAAAGGTTTGATTCATTGGGATCTGGTGGCGGGCATGGTAGTGGTGGTCCTGGAAATGGGCCTCGGCCTAGTTCTGCTGGTATGGGGTGGAGTAAACCTGCTGCAATTGCTGTGCAGGAGAAAGAAGGGTTGGATGTTAGTGGTAATAATAATGGAGTTGATAATGTAAATAATTACGGTGGTGGTGATCTGGGAGGGGGTAATGTGGGTAATGGGGTTAATAAAGCGAGCACGGGTAGCGGTGGTAGTGTGTATATGCCGCCTTCTGTGAGGCCAGTGGGTCCGGCTGCTGCTTCTGGCGGTCGATGGAGTTATTCAGTGGTGGAGAAAGCTGTGGTTTTGAGGGGTGAGGATTTTCCTTCATTGAAGGCAACTTTGCCTGCTGTGTCTGGGCCAGAAAAGAAGCAGAAGGATGGTTTGAGTCAGAAACAGAAGCAGGTGTTGAGTGAGGAGTTAGGTAATGAGCAGAGGGATGGATCTAGTTTGAGTAGGGTTGTTGATATGCGTCCCCAAATGCAGGCAAGGAATAATTTGGGTAATGGATTGGATGAGTATGGTGGTGACAACCGACGGTTGGGTCGTTCTGTTATATCCGAGAAAGAGCGGAAACAGCAAGAGTACTTGTCGGGTCCTTTGCCATTAGTTCGGTTGAATCCTAGGTCAGATTGGGCAGATGATGAGCGGGACACAGGGCATGGTTTGACTGACAGAGGGAGAGATCATGGTTTTTCAAAGAATGAGGCTTACTGGGAGAGGGATTTTGATTTTCCAAGACCAAGTGTTTTACCACAGAAACCAGCTCACAATCTTTTTGACAGGCGAGGACAGCGTGACAATGAAGCTGGAAAGATTTTTTCCAGTGAAGTCACTAAGGTTGACACTTATGGAAGAGATGTCAGAACACTAAGCAGAGAGGGAAGGGAAGGAAACTCATGGAGAGTTTCTTCACCTCTTACAAAAGATAGACTCCCTACACAAGAGGCTGGAAATGAAAGAAACAGTATTGGTGTAAGACCACCTAGTCTGAACAGAGAAACAGTCAAGGAGAATAAGTACATCCCTTCGGCTTTCCGGGACAGTTCTCAGGACAATGCTGAAAGTAGGGATGTGGGTTATGGGCAAGGAGGGAGACAGCCCTGGAGTAATACTATCGATTCTTTTGGCAATCGAGGGCCTGAACGGAATACTCGAGATCGTTATGGAAGTGAACAATACAACAGATTCAGGGGTGATTCGTACCAGAATAACTCAGTTGCCAAATCATCATTTTCTGTGGGTGGTAAAGGGCTTTCAGTTAATGACCCCATACTGAATTTTGGTAAGGAGAAACGCCCCTTTTCAAAGAGTGAAAAACCTTATCTAGAGGACCCTTTCATGAAGGATTTTGGAACTTCTGGTTTTGATGGACGGGATCCCTTCTCCGGGGGGCTTATCAGTTTGGTTAAGAAGAAGAAGGATGTGCTTAAGCAGACTGATTTCCATGATCCTGTTCGGGAATCTTTTGAGGCTGAACTTGAGAGAGTTCAGAAGATGCAGGAACTGGAACGGCAGCGGGTAGTTGAAGAGCAGGAAAGGGCTATGGAGTTAGCTCGTAGAGAAGAAGAGGAGAGAATGAGGCTAGCTAGGGAACAAGAAGAAATGCAGAGAAGGTTGGAAGAAGAAGCTAAAGAAGCTGAATGGAGAGCTGAACAAGAGCGACTGGAAGCCATCCGAAGGGCAGAAGAACATCGGATAGCTAGAGAGGAGGAGAAACAGAGATTGTTTATGGAGGAGGAGAGGAGGAAACAAGGTGCTAGGCAGAAACTCTTAGAATTGGAAAAAAAAATTGCGAAGAGGCAAGCTGAAGCAGAAAAGAGTGGCAATGACATTTCTTCTGGTGTTGCAGATGAGAAAATGACAGGGATGGTGACAGAAAAAGATGTTTCCAGGGTGATAGATGTTGGTGATTGGGAAGAAAGTGAAAGGATGGTGGAGAGCATCACAGCTTCAGTATCCTCTGATTCCTCAGTAGTGAACAGACCATTTGAGATGGGTTCTAGGCCTCACTTTTCTAGAGATGGCTCTTCAGCCTTTTTAGATAGAGGAAAACCTGTGAATTCATGGAAGAGAGATGTATTTGACAATGAGAACAGTGCAGCATTTGTTCCACAAGACCAGGAGAATGGTCACCCTAGTCCTAGGCGAGATGCATCTGTTGGAGGGAGAGCATTTTCTAGGAAAGAGTTCTATGGAGGACCTGGATTAATGCCCTCTAGGCCTTATCATAAAGGAAGGATTACTGATCCTCATGTGGATGATCTTAGTCAACAAATTAGAAGTCAAAGGTGGAATATTTCTGGGGATGGAGATTATTTTAGTAGAAACTCAGAGATTGAACCTGAGCTTCAAGAGAACTTTGCTGATAGTGCATGGGGGCATGGTCTTAGTCAGGGCAATCCTTATCCTCAATACCATGAAAGAATGTATCAAAACCACGAGGCAGATGGGCTCTATTCATTTGGGAGGTCACGATATCCCATGAGGCAGCCTCGTGTTCTACCCCCTCCATCTATGGCTTCATTGCACAGAAACCCTTATAGAGGTGAGAATGAACGTCCTGGTCCCTCAACCTTTCCAGAGAATGAGATGCGGTACAATCATGGAGCTAGAAATGAATCTACCATGCAGCCAAGGTATGATAGCAGTTATCAACAGAACCTTGGACGAGCTGAAATAATTTCCCAGGAAGAGAATACCGAGACTGAGGTGCAGAAACTGAATAGGAACACAAGGTGTGACTCACAGTCTTCACTCTCTGTTTCAAGCCCCCCTGATTCTCCGGTTCATCTCTCTCATGATGATTTGGATGAATCTGGAGATTCTCCAATGTTATCAGCTGGTGAAGGCAAAGATGTTGCCTTGTTGGGTCCAGAAAATGAATCTGCAGCCTTGCATACTGAAGCTGAGAAAGATAATATGATGAGTGGCTCAAGTATTCTCTCCAATGGGGACGATGAGGAATGGGCTGTTGAGGACGATGAACAGTTGCTGGTATATTTTCCAAAAATAAACTAGTATTGTTTGAGATTTTCTTTGGAAGTCCTTCCTTGATAAGTTTTGCTTTGCTGCCATAGTTATTGTTTTTGGGTCCAGGGATATTATTTTTGTTGATTCTATTTATACTTAATTTTGTTTGCTTAAGATCTTGCAATAAACCACAGTCTCTGGAGTGATAGGTTTTGTTACATAAAATTGCTGCCTAAGGAAGTTAATGTGATTGTTGTGGTTGGACTGAATGAGCTCATGACCTTGCTATGTGGTTCTTGTTACTTCACTAATCTTTTTTGTGCTGAGTTATGGTAATTCAAATAAAGATTCTTTTTGGGAATTGAGGGTGGGGGTGGGGGTGGGGGTGGGTGACAATGGAACATGCAATGGCACGGGCATTAACAAGAAGGGTTTCTTTAGTATATCATCTTCCTAATCATCAAATCTCCACATTCACTTGTGTATTTAATGCTTGGTGATTGTGTTTTTGTTTCTGTGGTTCTGCTTTGTTTTGCAATCTCACCTTGTGACCTGTAGTTCTAGCTTGTTAAATATTGATGCTTCAATCTCCAACTTGTTGGATATGCATCCATGTCTAAAAGATTTTTGCCTCAAGTTTTTAATTTATGGGTTACTGAGTCTTGGATAGACTGTTGTGAATGTTGCTTTAATAATTTTTCCTGAATTTGCCACCGTCCATCATCTTGCTGTTAGTCAGTATGTAGACTGCCTTTCTGCTTCTTGTTTTGGCTGTTTTTTTATTTGGTTTTAGGAACAGCCTAAGATCTCTTGTTTTTCCCATTGTAGCTGGCTTTTGTCACTTGAACATCTCGATTACTGACTGTTCCTTTTTAATTTACTCACCTTTGATTTATCCAAAAAATAAAATATGATGATACAGTTGCAGGAGCAAGAAGAATATGATGAGGATGATGATGGTTATGGGGAAGAAGATGAAGTGCACGACGGAGAAGATGAAAATATTAACCTGACTCAAGATTTTGAAGACATGCATTTAGAGGATAAAGGTCCACCTGACATGATTGACAACTTGGTCTTGGGCTTCAATGAGGGTGTTGAGGTTGGGATGCCCAATGATGGGTTTGAAAGAAGTTCAAGGAATGAAGAAACCAAATTTGTGATACCACAACCTTCAGAAGAACAGGGATCTATTGATACAATGTGCAGTGATGGGCAAACCCTTCAAGTGGATGGTTCAACTCAAGTGAATGTCGATAATTCTTCAAGAATCTTCCAGGAAACAGAGAAGGCAATTCAAGACATGGCAATTCAATCCAAAAATGCTTCTCAAACTTCAGCATCACCTGAGCTTAAGGATCATTGTGATGCTCCTACTAGTCATGGCTTGTCCATTCAGCCCCAAATCCAATCTTCATCTGGTCAGACTGTCATGTCTAGTATTCTGTCTGTTAGTAATCTGCCAGAGGTACCTGTTAAGCTTCAGTTTGGGCTATTTTCTGGTCCTTCTCTGATACCTTCACCAGTTCCAGCCATACAGATTGGTTCTATACAGATGCCTCTTCATCTCCATCCCCCAGTTGGCCCATCCCTCACTCACATGCACCCATCACAGCCTCCTCTCTTTCAGTTTGGTCAGCTGAGGTATACACCTCCCATTTCACAGGGGGTTTTGCCTTTGAATCCTCAGTCAATGTCCTTGGTCCGGCCCAGTAATCCAAGTAATTTTCCTTTCAATCAGAATGTTGGAGGTGCTGTACCTATTCAACCTGGTCAAGACATTGTGAAAGCTGATGTTTCATCAATTTCAATGGATAACCAACAAGGCCTTCTCCCACGACACTTGGATCTATCTCATATGGCTGCGAAAGAAGGAAACTCCTTGCCACTGAGAGAAAGATCTGATGGCACTATAAAAATACACCAGGGCAAAGGAGATCGTTCTCACAGTGGTGATAGCAATTCTAGCACTGAATCAAGTTTTCAAGGAGAAAATTCATTTGTGAAGAATTTAAAAAATGTACCTAATCAAGAATTGGAAGGCCAGTCTCAAACTGGTGAACTATCATCTCTATCAGTTTCCAAAGAAAAATATTTAGGAGTTTCAAAGGGTCCAGGCCTAATGTCAGGTGGGAGAGGGAGAAGGTATGCCTTCACTGCAAAAACTTCTGGCTCAAGATCATCATTTCAGGCTTCTGAAGTTTCTCGCTCAGATTCTAGTGGATTTCAGAGGAAACCTCGACGTCTGCGAACAGAATTTCGAGTTCGGGAAAATTCTGATAGGAAGCAATCTTCTGGACCAGAGGTTGATGATAAGTCTAAAATCAGTTATGGGCGTGCTGGAGCAAGAAGTGGGTCTAGGAGGATGGTTCTTGCAAATAGACAACCAAAACAGCCATTTGAATCAGAGGGCTCAATTTCAAGGCCAGCAAGTTCACGGGAGATAGATTCTCGAAGCAGGGTTGAAAAGGGAGCTGGAAAAGAATCTTTGAAAAAGATCCAGAACATCTCTCACTCCAGAGAGGATGTAGATGCTCCTTTGCAAAGTGGAATCGTGCGTGTATTTGAGCAACCTGGCATAGAAGCACCTAGCGATGATGATGATTTCATTGAGGTGAGGTCAAAGAGGCAAATGCTGAATGATCGACGAGAACAGAGAGAGAAAGAAATCAAGGCAAAGTCTAGGGTTTCAAAGGTTCTATTGCAGTTTTACTTTGAATTAGCATTTGTTGCATAAAAAACTTGTTGCTTAATTACTTCAGTTTGTTGATATTAGATGGCACGGAAACCTCGTTCTTATTTGCAAAGCGTTACTGTGTCTTCCATCTCAAATAACAATTATGCACCAGTTGGTGGAGAGGCATCAAACAGCATTTGCTCTGATTTTGTGGCTCCTCGGGGGAATGGCTTGGCAAGCATTGAAGTCTCAGCTGGATTCAATGCACCCATAGTGTCCCAACCATTGCCTCCAATTGGAACTCCTGCTATGAAAGCTGATGCTCAGGCTGTCAAGTATATACTCTTTCAAGAATTTTATGTAGCCAAACATATATACAGTCTTGTAAGTCTCATATGTTCTTCTGCAGGTCCTTCCAGACAAGCTCCTTGACCGTTGTGTCTGGTGGTGGAAAGAACCTTGCTCCGGGTTTAATTTTTGATGGCAAGAACAATGTTCTGGAAACTGCCCAAACATCTTTGCGCTCTTGGGTTAGTTCACGAATTAACCAACAGGTATGGTCAACAGCCCTTACACCATCATTTGGCCAATTACAGCGGTCAAAGTGCCATGATATTTTAATGTTCCTCATGGGGTGGTTCTATCATTTTGCATGAATACGAATCCTTTGATTTCACTGAAAAAACATGATGGAAGTCTTGGTGATTACTTGAAGTTGTTCCTCTTTAGTGTAGTGGCTGTTTCTTTTTATGTTTCATTCATCGATTTTGGGTTGCTGGGTCATTCTAATCTCTTTTGAAGTTTGATGCAGAGTTTACTGCAAAAAATCATCCTTATTTCAAGGTCTGGCGTAATGATTTTAGTGTCTGTCCAGTCCTACCACACTTGCTCGTCTTCAAGCCCTTAGAATCAATGCAACTTTTTTTTTTTTTGAAGAAGGAAAGGAAGGGGATGAGAGGGAAAGGAGGATAATAAAATTTCTATTTAATTCTTTTTGCTTGTTCGTGTAGAGAAAGTGGGCAGAAAGTTCAGAGGAAAATATGTTAATTTTGAAGATCCTGTGCTTATCTTGCTTTAAAATGCTTTCAAAGCAGGACAATTTTAGAGAAAGGTTGAAGATGGTAGCTTATAGGGTTAGCATGTAGGATCTAGGGGTTTAGAGACTGAAAACAAAGGTCTGAAAGTTAATATAAACAAAAGGTAGAAAACTACTAGCTTCACAATAATAGATTCTAACACAATGAAAGGACCCCACTATCAATAACAAACCAAAGTGTGTTGTATTCATGATAATGAGAAACTTAAATAGTCCTAATTAGAAGATACTTTATATTTCCTATATAGCTAGAAAATATCTCTTTGCAGGAAGTTCACTGAAATTACAAACCTGCTATTGCTTAAATCCCCAGGCTGCATCAGTTTGCCACTTTACCCTGGAAGTCTCACTCTCACCTAGTTTGAAAGGAACATTTTTTGTGAATAAAACAGGGAAACTTCTAGTAAACCTTCCATTCATTTTTTGCTGTTTTTCTTTCTCAAATTAAACCAAAGCAATCTTTTTGCTCTACTTCTTTCCTCCGTTTGAGGCCACATTTCAGCATGCTCCACCATTTTAGTGGAAGCACATATGGGCTCCTGTCTTGTTTTATTACTACTGTTTTCTAACTGCATACTGATTTGTTCTCTCTGCAAAGCTCTGACATATGATGTGGCATCAAAGCATTTTACTTCACCAGGGAGATCTAGTGCCATTAAAGTTGTGCAGCATTCTCTGCCGATATCAATTTCAACTCACGCTAGTGAGAAGTTTTTCTCGTAGATTTTGCTAGAGAAACTTCTGTTGATAGGCAAATAATTCTATCTTTTAGTGTCGACCATGCATATAAACTGCAGAAAAGGTGCTGCTAGGTCATTAGAATAAGCAAGTTGAAAAAATTTGTTTAATTGTTTCAAGTGGGTTTTGTATTACAGTTTGAAGGTCCATAATCTAGTTTCTCTCTTAAATAATTGTTCTGATGCCTCTTTTCATATTTTTGCAATGATTTCATTGTTATTAATCATCTGTGACCATTTGGTAAATCTGCAATTGATAACTGAAATTGATGAATTGTGTCTGATAGGTTATGGCACTAACACAGACTCAACTCGATGAGGCTATGAAGCCTGTGCAATTTGATTCACATTCATCTGTTGGTGATCCAACTAACTCAGTTAGTGAGCCCAGCTTGCCCTCATCATCCCTTTTGAGCAAGGACAAGTCGTTTTCTTCTGCTGTTAGTCCAATCAATTCATTGCTTGCAGGGGAGAAAATTCAATTCGGTGGGCATTTACTTTCTTGTGTATGATCTTAGAATTACTATTAGCCTTATTTTGAAATTTTTGCTGTTCCTTTATATTCAGGTGCTGTTACATCTCCTTCAATTCTTCCTTCTAACAGCCTCTCAGTTACCCACGGGATTGGCCCCCTTGGTCCATGTCGATCGGACATTCATATTTCTCATAATCTCTCTGCAGCTGAAAATGATCGCTCTCTTTTCTTTGAAAAAGAGAAACACTCCAATGAATCTTTTTCTCACTTGGAAGATTGTGAAGCTGAAGCAGAAGCAGAAGCAGCTGCTTCAGCTGTTGCTGTTGCAGCCATTAGTAGTGATGAGATTGGTGGGAATGTGCTGGGTGCGAGCCCTGTCTCTGGTTCAGACTCCAAAAATTTTGAAAGTGCTGATCTTGATAGCATATCAGCGGGTACTGATTTTGTTTTCCTACATTTGTTGAGAGCCTTATATATCTGTTTCTATTTAAGAGTATTTTTTTAAAGCTGTATTAGAGCTCTTTTTTATAATATCTGGCAGGTGCTTCTTCTGATCAGCAATTAGCAAGTCAATCAAGAGCTGAAGAGTCTCTTACTGTGACTCTTCCGGCTGACCTTTCAGTGGAGACTCCAATTTCCTTATGGCCATCTTTGCCAAGTCCACAGAATTCTGCAAGTCAGATGCTTTCGCATGTCCCTGGAGCTCCACCTTCTCATTTTCCCTTCTATGAGATGAATCCCATGTTGGGAGGACCTATCTTTGCTTTTGGGCCACATGATGAATCAGCATCTACTCAATCACAGTCCCAGAAAAGTAAAGCATCAGTTTCTGGTCCACCTGGGGCCTGGCAACAGCATTCTGGTGTAGACTCATTCTATGGTCCTCCAGCTGGTTTCACTGGCCCTTTCATTAGTCCACCTGGGAGCATCCCAGGGGTTCAAGGTCCACCTCACATGGTTGTCTACAATCATTTTGCACCAGTGGGACAGTTTGGACAAGTTGGCTTGAGTTATATGGGTACCACATATATCCCATCAGGAAAACAACCTGATTGGAAGCATCACCCTGCATCTTCTGCCATGGGTGTTGAAGGGGACATGAATGACATGAATATGGTTTCAGCACAGCGCAACCCGACCAACATGCCTACTATCCAGCATCTTGCTCCTGGTTCTCCACTTTTGTCAATGGCACCGCCCATGGCTATGTTTGATGTTTCTCCTTTCCAGGTAGACATTTGATCTATGGAGTGGAAGCCTAGAACTATTTGGTTGCCAAAATGATGGTTGCTTCCTATTCTTTTCCTTTTCTTTTTGCCATAAACTGTCTAATCAAATGGAAGCTCTGTTACACATTTAGGATATTTGAATAACTTGGTTTGGACCAAAATTGGTTGACTTCAATTGCTTGAAGGTTGATTAATGGTTTCTTCCATATTTGCTTATCGTGTTACATTGCTGTTTTATTAACATAACCTAACATTTTGATTAAATTGTTTTGCCCAGTCATCTCCTGACATGTCAGTCCAAGCTCGCTGGCCTCATGTTCCTCCATCCCCTCTTCAATCTCTTCCTGTGTCAATGCCATTGCAACAAGCAGAAGGTGTGCTTCCATCTCAGTTTAACCATACCCTTCCTGTTGACAAACCATTAGCTGCCAACAGGTTCTCTGAGTCGCAAACACCTGCTCCTTCGGACAATAGAAGGAACTTCCCTACAACAACTGATGCCACTGTCAGCCAGTTACCAGATGAACTAGGGTTGGTAGACTCTAGTGCCACCAGCATGGGGGCTTCAACTCAGAGCATTGGTGCTAAGAGCTCATTGGCAAGCACTATTCCAGAGGCTGGCAAGACAGATGTTATGCAGAATGGCAGTGTTAGCAATGGTAGTGGCAAGAACTCCAGCTCTGCTTTGAAGACACAGCCTTTTCACCAGAAGAATAAATCTGCCAAGCATTACAATAACTCTGGGAATAATAATCAGCGTGGAGGTGGAGGCTCTCAGAAGAATAGTTCCGGAGGTGAATGGTCTCATCGTAGAATGGCTTACCATGGAAGGAATCATTCTTTGGGTACAGAAAAGAACTACCCCTCTTCAAAAACGAAGCAGATTTATGTAGCTAAACAGACTACAAATGGGACATCAACAACATCATGAGGAACATCGAAGTTGATTTTCCTGGATTTTACAAGCTGAAATCTTCGGGGATAGAAAGCATCTCTCGAGAATGAAAATTTTGGCTTACCATTGGGCAGAATCTATGGTAGGGAATGGATGAGTTTTGGATTTTACGAGGGTTCATAAATTGATTGATATACAGGTCTGTCTATCTAATGTGTTGTTGCCCAACGGGTTGACAATAGCTTCTTGGGTTTTTTTAGGTTCTTAAGACGAAGAGGGAGGTCTAGTGTGTCAGTTGGCTTGGTGCTATTATTTCAAGGTCTTGCGTATTAGTTGGGTTTGGTCCATTTCTGTTGTCATTCGTCTTTGTTGGATTTCACCAACCCAATTGTAATATCTTCGGATTGATGTCTTAAAATATTAGTAATCCACCAGATAGATATTCTTTTTCCACTCATGATAAATACGAGGCTTTGGGAATTTTCCGACTTCCTGTCGTCTTTTCGCAGCATCACTTCGATTGCAACTATGATTACAATTTTAAGTTTATACGTGATTTAAATAAAATCCTTTCACTGGTTATTTGTTTGGTTAATTATTAATCCCTCATTTTGCTTTAGAATTGAACTTAATGGTCTGCCTTCCTCTCCTCCTCGCTGTTGTGGAAGATTTTTGGTTTCCGGCTAATATTATAGGCTAATATTATAGTTATTAAGAATTCTAATTAGTTTTTTAGAATTTTAGGCAAGAAAGTAGTTGCATAAAAAAAGTATTAGCATTTCTAATCTGTCATACATGAGATAGGCTGATTTGTTTTTTTTCTTTTTTATTTACTATGGTTTGATGATATTTCTATTTTATTAGCTACTATAACGAGTTTGATATGATGACCAAATCCTAGTTTTCTAGGTTAACGATTGGTCTAGAAAGGTGAAATATCTTCAATTATTATTAGAATTTTTTAAAAGATGAACTTGATATTTTTAGCTATTGTTCATTCCAAATAATATTTCAGATAAAATCCCTTGTAATTTTTTGTAAATAAACCATAAATTATTAAATAATCAAGTTCAATGAAGTGTTTAATACAAAGGAATGCATCAAAACCGGTCTAAACCATAGAGCTAAGAAAATGTTCTTCTCAAGAACACGAATAACACTGTCTTAGAAAACTCAACCATTGCCCAGAAACCCATCCACTATCAAGCCTTCAAAATTGATATTTTTGACCTCTAAAACATGCTTTCTTCATTCTAACAAGTCATACTACCATAACCAAACAACATGATTTTGATATTTTGATGTTATTTGTTGGTTTTGTTTTATTCAAACATGATGTTTCATGTTTGAATAAAACAAAACCAACAAATAACATCAAAATATCAAAATCATGTAAGAGACTCTAAACATCAAAATTTTCAACTTAAAACAGCCTATATATTTATGTAATTTGGATTCAAATTTGTTTTTCTAAACCTTTAATAGGACCCATCCAAAACCTAGAAACCAAGAACATGTATCAGTCAACACAAAAAAACATCACAAACCTTACTGCCATATTTGAGAGATTTCAAAACCATTTTATTTCATCAAAACTCATCCAAGTATCTAGGAACATCAACAAACAACTTAAAGAAAGATTTAAACAAGAAAACAACATTTTTATGTATTAAAAAAATAATAATCAAAATTGAAGAACATCATAACACCAAAACAAGTTTAAAAACATCATTAAGCATGTAAAACAAGCTATATGTGTGCCTTATAGACATCACCTACTAAGTTAAATGAATGATTATACCTTTAAAAAACTCAGAATAGTTATTGCCATTCTTCCTTCGAAAATCCAATCTTTTACTCTTTCTCTAACTTATCCTTTTAGCTCTTAGATGCCGATCAATAAACTTGATTATTAATGAGCTCCAAGAATAAGCTTTCTTCTCCTCTCTTTTCTCATTTTCCCCTCCTCTTGTCTTGATTTTTGAAGGGGTATTTATAGGGTTTCAAGCTAGAAGTTTGATGTATTCAATCAGATATTGATCCCCATTCATTAATGTTTGGTCCTTTGATCAATATAAGAGAGTTTTGGATATGTTTTACAGTTGTAAGCTTTTTACATATGCTAGTTTTATAATGGTGTTTTTTTAACAAACTTGGTTTTTGGAGATTTTGGTGGGTTTTCCATACTTTGAAGACCAAGGAGCTTGTTTTTGGCCTTTTGATATTGAGAGAAACGTGACCAACCTTCGATAAAACCCACCGAGAAGGCTTGAAGTGTGAACAAAAAATAAATTCATGATTTTGCAAAATAAGTATCACAACCATTGATAACCAAATTATCCACTTTCGAGGCTTTTTTAGCAACTCCGATGTTATCATTGTTGAAGACCACTTGAAGTTAGTATAAAGGGGTGCATACCTTTTGTTTACATTCAACCTTATTTAATTTGGAGGCCGATGCTTCATATCCATTCACTTGAAAGTGCTAACTCGACCAGCTTAGAATCTGTCAATATAGTGATGGCTGATCAGAAACAAGATGTTGTTGAGTTCATTGAAGAAAATGGAATGTAAACATTTGATGAGAATAATTGATATTTGTAAATGGGTGTTTCTAAATCAAACAATGGTCGAAGCATATTCATTCGCTTAAAGGTGATTAGTCAATCAGCTAAAACTGCTAAAACAAAAGCTAAACAGTGGCCGAACGACGCGTTGTCTAGGTTAAACCCTAAAAATTAGGGATTTTTTAATATGGGATTTTGATCTTTCTCAACTAGTCTTTGACAATTTCCTGGATGTTCTGATATATTCTTTTTATTGATATATATATATATATATATATTTTTTTTCCTTAATATTTTTTTTTATTTTCTCTCTGCATGTTTATGTGGGGCTCCAAAATGGATAACACTAAATGGATTCAAATTATCATGCTACTAATATACATAATAAAATAAATATGATTATAACAAAAAATAAAAAAAATGGGTGCGCTTGCAATTTTTTTATATTTATTTTCAAACTTTTTTGTTCAATTGAATTCTTTTCATGGCATAATTAGCTAAAATTCAAGTTTGAAATTATGATAGAAATATCAAATTACTAGTTAGAGGACTAAAATGTAAAAGATGGAAAAAGGCATAGCAACCTCAAATTTGTGACAATTTTCATTTTGATACAGAAGTTCATTTTTTTTCCAGTCTCTGGGTTTGAAAAAGAGAGAAAGAGAGAGAGAGAGAGAGAGAGAGAGAGAGAGAGTTGTCGGCTGTGCCACTTTATGGTGAAGATACGCATCATTCTTAATGTCAACAAGTTTCATTTAATGATCAAGGTTCGATGACTGTTGTAACCCAATTTTGGATCCACCAAGATTTTCTCGAATGTTATTTTATTTATATTATTATTTATAAAAATCCAAAAAAATTAAGAAAAAAGTTTAAAAATTCAAAAATATACTTTTCTCAAGTCAACCGCATCTTTCCATCAAAACCGAGTCCACCGGGTCAATACGGGTCAAACCATGTCGACCAGGGTAAAAAATGAGTTTCGGACCGTTTCGGGTCAAAACCGTCATTTTTGGTCAAAACCGAGTCCACCGGGTCAATACGGGTCAAACCATGTCGACCAGGGTAAAAAATGAGTTTCGGATCGTTTCGGGTCAAAACCGTCATTTTTGACCAAAACCGAGTTCACCGGGTCAATACGGGTCAAACCATGTCGACCAGGGTAAAAAATGAGTTTCGGGCCGTTTTGGGTCAAAACCGTCATTTCCAACCAAAACCGAGTCCACCGGGTCAATACGGGTCAAACCATGTCGACCAGGGTAAAAAAATGAGTTTCGAGCTGTTTCGGGTCGGAAAACCATCATTTTCGACCAAAACCCGGTTCACGGGGTTGATACCCATCAAAAGTTTTTTTCCCAGTGTTTAAAATAATTTTCGGTCATTAAAATGGATTTTTAGTGGTTGAATCAGGTTTTTTCTAATACTAAATAGAGTTTTTAATTTTCCCTATATAAATATATATTATTATACATAATAAAAAAATAAAAATAAAATAAATTGTCAAACGGCGCAACGCGTTGCGCCGAACGCAAACGGTGATTTAAAAAATAAGATTTGAAGATTTGCATGTCTCCTGTCATTGACTATAAATAGCCAGTGATAGTTTGCAGAGAAGAAAGAAAACAAAAAAGAAAGAAAGAAAAAAAAAATAAATCTTCACGTTTTTTTTACTATTTCTTCATGAGAGTAGGATATTGATTTAAAAAAAAACAATTTGAAAATTACCAAATATATCCTAACCGTTAGATCTATAGTGTTTAGATCTGAACCGTTGATTTAATAGGGTACAATAGGGCTTACCACACTAGATTAAAACCCAAATCCATCTCAGCCCTTAAAACAATTCTCCCTTAGATCCGGTGGCGCCACGTCACACGGTGTACCAAGCTTTCGGTACACCGCGACACACTGGATTACAACTCTGATCATCCGGACCGTCTGATCAACCTGCAGATCCAGCCAATCACAGCCGTAGGATCAGTTCAACTGCGATCCAACGGTTAACAGCCTTCCGCTGCACCGTTGTACCATGAGCGCGTTCACACCATAGCACTTCTCAGACTCCCTCTCTCCTCTCGCCGGCGACGCTCTCTCTCTCATCCGATCTCCGTTTTCCTGCCGTCTCCAGCCTCCGCACCACCACAGAAAGGTTTCTCCCCTGATGTAAAGAAAAACCCCGGTGGTTTTCATTGTTTTCTCCGCCTCATTTGGCCGGCAAAGGGCCGCGATTGTCGGCGGCCATCGAAGCTTCAAACCGACGATTCTCCCTCGTCAGCCATCAACGACCGTCGAGACCACCGCCATCAGAACCCTCGAAATCAGATATACCAGGATCGACCGTCGGTTGGACATAAATCTCGCCGGGAAATCTACCCTCCGCCAACAGTAGCCGCGCGTGTGCCACACGCGCCGCCAGTGGCATTTTCGTAATTTTCAGAGAATTTCGAGGGTATTTTAGTATTTTACCTATACAGTGACATTCAGGTAATTTTTTGGGTTTCAACTGGTATTTTTGATATTTTTTATATATAAATGCTTGTAAATTTTCTTGCTTGTTGTAAAAAAAATACAAAAACCAAAGTAGACGAGTCTCCTAATTTTTAGGGACTGATGTCATTTTTAACGCGTCTCCTATTATTAGGGACTGATGTCATTTTTAACGCGTCTCCTATTATTAGGGACCGACGTTAACCATTTGAAAAAAAACAAATTACCAATAAACCCAAAATATAATGGATTATATCCATTATTTCTTTTGGTAACCCAGACGTAATTCTCCTTTTTAGGGACAAACGTCAATATTTTAGACGAGTCTCTTAATTTTTAGGGACTGATGTCATTTTTAATGTGTCTCCTATTTTTAGGGACCGATATTAATCATTAAAAAATTTACAAATAAGCCCAAAATATAATCGCATTTGAATCAAATAAAAAACACATAAGTAAGGGTAACTTTTCTATTGAAAGGATGTTTTAAGGGTGGTGTCTACCTTCCCTTAATCATAACTAACCCCGTACCTGAATCTCTGGGACCAGTGTCTAATTTGGGATTTCTAGTTCCCTCAAATTACTAGATGGCGACTCCAATAAAATCTTTGTTTCCCCTAATCGAGAAAAAAACCCTTTTTGTTAAAATAAACAAAAAAGCAGGAGTCGTCGCCCAACGTCGTATATCGACAATGATGATGGTTTTAAACCTTTATTTTGCTTGAAAAAAATAGACTAGGCTCAATTTAGAGACTTTTCATTAAGTTGATTTTTGTTGTCTTTGGGTAATTTAAGGGTTATTAAATCATTTAGGAAGGTTTTTAATACTATTTATTAGGTGTTTCAGGGTGAAAATGGGTTGAAAAATCATTTTTCAACTTAAAAAACCCCACCTTATTTTTTCAACCACCACAACAATGATCATATTCTAAGTTGGCACCTAGCAGGCAACGAGTTGTATGTTTCTTTTTGTTTTTTTTTTTAATAAAGGGAGGACGACTGGTCGCCTACCTTTTAGAAAAGTATGTTCCAGGTAAGCTAGTCTTTTTTTATTTTTTATTTTGTTTTTGTTTTTTTAATTTCATTCCTCGAATTAGGTTTTTGTTAGAGTTTTTAATTGTTTGTTTTTAAATTTTATCTTTTAATATTTGGTTGATATTAGATTTGTCTTCATATTTGTTTTAAAAAATATAATTAAATTAAAAAAAAGATATAATTAAATTTAGTGAAGTACATGACTCGAGTTGACTTGAGTTAATCTAATATGTCCATATTTTATTGTTTTAAAAAAATATTATTTTGAGATTTTTTTTAAACCAAACCACGATTTCATATCTTGTCAATATTGCCTTTTCACCAGTGCACTTATACCTTCTTTTTATTTGATTTTTTTTAAAATTTATCAAGTCAGCTGGGTCATGTTGAGATAATTCTCACACGATTTAGTTTGATACCCATGCTAGGTAAAGAGTCGATTTAAGAGTTTTTAAGTTTGGTTTATTTCTTAATAATGCCAAAAAATTCCTGACCACTTGGAATTATTTATTTATGTTCAAGAAAAGTTCTCTTGCTCGTATTGTGTAGCATGACCAGTTATCTAGCAACCAACTAAATAGGTTTTGTAAGTAAAATATTTTTTAAATAACATATAAATATTCATTTATAATAATAATAATAATAAGTTATTCCAATGTTAAACAAGTCTCATAGCATAGTAAGTTTAAAAAATTAATAAATATTAATGCATGGAAAGAGCTATTAATTATTTTATAATCAATACTTGATAAAAAAACATATAAAAAACATTAATTTTTTGTTGGATTATAAAATTTAATTATCTTAAAAACCATAACCACATCTGAGACCAATTATTAGGTTATTAGTGGCTAAAGAGCTCGGGGTTCATATATTATTGATTTTGTTTTATGCATTTCCCTCATCTTTAAATATTGTATTTCAACACTTATACTATTGGTCTTTCTACATTAATGTCAGTCCCTCAAACACTGACAATTATCATTCGACTGCTAAATTTGAAATATTATTTGCAACATGCTCTTTTGAAATCATAAAAAAAAGAAATAGATAAATAATTAAAATATTTAAAAAACAAATATAAGAGGAGAGTTGGCTTAACTTGATAAAAGATTGTAAACGAGAAATGCCAATCAAACACTATAATGAGAAATTGTCAGGTAGCCTTGGTCTATTATTACATCATCCATATACTAGAGTAATAAATACAAGACACGTATATAAAATATAATAAAAGTATATAAAATATAATAATCTCCTTGAAATCTGAAGAAAAGTTGACTAGATCCATTTCTTCTTATTCTTTGACTTTAACTATTCGTTTGATAAATTCAGGGGTACCAATTCGAGAAAAAGCCAAGTAATGTCGATTGAGGTTTGGAGTTACATAAAAAGTACATGCTTCGAACCGCGGTCGGTTGGATGGTCTGAAAAGACAAGGGAAGAAAACACGAACGCGAAAAACGGCCGAATTTTTTTGTTTTTTAGTACAGCCACAAAAGAACATCAAACAATTGTTTTTCTGACATCACTGCTTAGCTAAACTTCAAGCAATCGTGGAAATACGGTTGGGTTGTATTTTTTAAAAATATAAATTTTGTTTTTAAAATTTAATATGATTTATATGTTTTGGATCATTTTGATATGTTGATGTTAAAAATAATTTTTTAAAAAATAAAAAATAAAAAAATATTATTAGCATAAATTTCAACACGAAAACTTATTTGAAAAATAATTATTACTACACCGCCAAACACTCTTGTAATCCTTAATATTTCTTTGGCGGCGACACAAATTTTTCTCCTAACATCTTATAAATAGACTTTGTTTTTTCGATGAAGAATATGAAGTTTCATTTAAATCCAAATTAAGACTAATAAAGATATAATGGTAGGAAAAATAAAAAACTTTTTCCAGCCAATTAAGCCAGCGCTAACAGCCAGGAGACTGGCCCTTCAAAATGCTAGTGCAATGCATTTTGTTTCTCTCCAACCATGCACAAGTTTTACCTTCTTCTCATAAATAATGAACATTCTTGACTAGTAAATAGATTTAGCATGCAAATCCTTAGAGTTAATTTGATAATAAAGTTATGATTACTTTTTAAAATATTTTTTATTTGAAAATATATCAAAATAATATTTCACTAATATATTTTTTTATTTCTCTTTCCTCCTAGAAGGCCATGCCTGATCCTCCACTTTTCTATATTAGTCCTTTAAGTTTTTTTTCTTTTGATTTTATTCTTGATTTTTTTATATTTATAGTTTTTTTTAATTCATTTATCAAATTTTCTTTTGTTTTTAATTGTATCCTCCTTTAATTTCTTTACATATCAAATTATATCCTCATACTTTTGATTTTGTCCTTTTTATTTTAGATAGTTTTTTATTTTTCAATTTTACCCCTTCATTTTTTTCTTTTTTCATATTTGATGCTCAATCTTTTTTTTTTTTTTTTTGCTTTGGTGAGTGTTTTAATTTGAGATTTTATTTTTATTTTTATCATTTATCATTAAACTGGTTGATAATTGAAATTTTTAATTCAATTTTTGTTTTCAATTTAAATATTCACAATAATTTTTTTTTATGTTAGAAAAAAATTTATCTGGCATGAAGCGCTTCATCAATCTTGTTCTATAGCTAAATCTAAATGATAATTGCTCTTATTGGTTCCTTTTCATAATTCTATAGCTAGTGTTCCCAGTTGAATCAAGTGGTGGACGTACCAAAATGTTCAAAATGAACAGTGCAGTTCAACGATGCCTTTGGGTATCGGACAAGAAGATAATCTGAGTAATTGAATTGTTGACACTACAAAATAGAAAAGAGCTAGGCGAAAACTTATAATTAATAATATCAAGTGATAAATTCAAAGACTCGAGGCCTGCAGGGAGCACACGTTTCTTGTCATTGAATTTTCAATTTAACAGTCAGACATTTACGGTAAAAAAGGAGCGTAAGGCCTATTAATATGAAGTTCCCTCGTATTCAAGGTTAAAGGTAATTTCTGCGTGAATCCATTTTCTCAGAGGTTTTAAGCAACTGAGAATGAAGTTCACATGGCATCCAAATTGGACAGGTTGCTTCGAGTCAAATTGCCGAATCATGCAAGCATTGCAAAATTGCAACCCTAACAAAAACAAATCGTATACTGGCAACATAATACCCATAATATTTAAGAACCCGTTTGGTTACGCAGCTGCGGCTGCGTTTTAATTAAAATATATTTTGTAGCCGTTTGATAATGAAAAAAAACAAGTTACTGTTCATGGATCCCACATGTTTTTTACGTTTGGAGCGCAGGTAATGAAAAGCAACGAATTCATGCTTTTCATCACTGTGCATGCTAATTGCACTGTTTATTGAATAGTGCAATTAGCATAAACAATGTACAATAATACACTGTTCATGGGTGGATTGCACTGTTCACGTGAACAGTGCAATTCTCTTGCATTGTTCACGTTTGTTTTTTTTTTTTTTGCAGTGTGTTAAAATTTTTAACATTTTTTTAAAAAAAACACTAGTTTAAAATGAATTAAATTCACTCGCACTGTGATGTGAACAATATTTTTTTTCTCAAAAAACTAGTATAGAGTAAATTAAATTCACTCGCACTGTAATATCAATTTTATACATAATAATATTTTATCTATGCTTAAAAAATTATGAAAAATGCAGTTCTTATCGAATAAATTTTATACATAATGGAATTATAAATAGTTTAATGAAATAATAAAAAATATTTTATATAAAGTACTTTTTTATTTTATGATGTAATAGGATTAATTAATTCTACAATATTTAAATTTAAAACCATCAATATTAATATATATTTTTTAAAATTATTTTATAACCTCAATTTCAAAAGCATTCTTAACCAAACACATTAAACTACTCTTTTTTCAACTTTAATTTCAACCACAGTTTTAATCAAACATCTATTTTTTCAAATCAACCTCAACTAAAAGTACTTTTTATAAAATAATTTTTTTAAATCACAACCATAACAAATATCATAATATCAAACACACTTTAAAACGAGCAAGATTGAACATATATAGGATCAGGCATGGCTCTTTTGAAATCATAAAAAAAGAAATAGATAAATAATTAAAATATTTAAAAAACAAATATAAGAGAAGAGTTGACTTGACTTGATAAAAGATTGTAAAAGAAAAATGCCAATCAAACACTATAAATGAGAAATTGTCAGGTCGCCTTAGTATATTATTACATCATTCATATACTACTATACTAGACTAATAAATACAAGAAACGTATATAAAATATAATAATCTCCTTGAGATCTCAAGAAAAGTTGACTAGATCCATTTCTTCTTATTCTTTGACTTTATCTGTTCATTTGATAAATTCATGGGTACCAATTCGAGACAAAGCCAAGTAATGTCGATTGAGGTTTGGAGTTGCATAAAAGTATATGCTTCGAACCGCGGTCGGTTGGATGGTCTGAAAAGACTAGGAAAGAACGAAAAACGGCCGACTTTTTTTGTTTTTTTAGTAAATCCAAATTAAGACTAATAAAGATATAATGGTAGAAAAAAAAAAAAAATTTTCCAGCCAATTAAGCCAGCGCAAACAGCTAGGAGACTGGCCCTTCATAATGCATGTGCAATGCATTTTGTTTCTCTCCAGCCATGAACAAATTTCACCTTCTTCTCCTAAATAATGAACATTCTTGCCTAGTCAATAGATTTAACATGCAAATCCTTCGAGAGTGTATTTGAGAGTAAGGCTGCGGTTGTTTTTTAAAATATTTTTCACTCAAAAATGTATCAAAATAATATATTTTTTTATTTTAAAAAAATTATTTTTGACATCAGCGCATCAAAATGATTTAAAAACATCAAAAAATATTAATTTAAAGCAAAGAAAAAAAATAAAAAAATTTCAATTTTTTTTGAAACGCAAAAACAAACAGGGATGAAATCATTGTCAAGAGAAAAGAGGAGAAGATCTAATGGCTAGAAGAAGATAATGCGCTGACACAAAACAAAAAGGAGGAGTGAGAAAAGAAAAAAAATTGGTACATCAAAAACACAACAAACCTTTGAATATAATATCACCACTACCATAAAAAAGATCTTAAGAAGAAAACTTGTGGACAACATAAAAGCCTACGTATGAAGCCTGAGTGACGCACACATGCCATCCAAAGACAGTGGACACTCACTCACCTAGCAAGTACATTTCACATGCCAGGTAATTTGCCTTCTAGCCATTTAGGCTGGCCCAAACATCTAGTCTTTCCCTCTCTCTCCCTTTTTCCCCTCACCTCTCTCCATCCAATCTTACCCCAACACACACCATTTTGCATTTTTTAAGTTGCCAAGGTTGCGCACACAAACTTTTTACGAGTACAATGTTTCTATGCATCACAATATTTTTCTATGCCATTTTTCTACGTCCAATGGTTATTTCCTGGCATTATTAGTAGCTACCATCTCCACCAATGATGAGCATGACACAAAACAAACTGGTGACTCAACTTTCTAGGAAAGTATTACCACCAACATCTTTATTAATGAAGAATATGACATTGTAACCGATGACTTAACTTTCTAGAAAAATGCTTTTCTTCTACGTGATATAAGTTCAAGGAATAAGTGTATAAATATACTAAATCACCAAGTAAAAAGGGTAGACCTATTCTCTTCCACACAAATCCTAAATTTTAGGAATTGGACTCACAAACTAAAATAGTCTCTTATCCTACTATATACATTGTCTTCACATACATTTCACCCTTTTTACATTTACTAACTTAAGCACCAGGTGAAAACCAACTTGACCAGGGTCAAGACCAGTCAACAACCTAGTATACGACCATGAAAAACCCAATTCATAACTGAAGTTTTTCATGACTTTATCAATGGCTCCGTTTGTGGAAACTAAATAAAAAGCTAGAAAATTCTCATCCATCATAAAATGTTCTTTCCATGGCTGATGCAACTCCAGTAAATGGGCGAGTAACTAATTTCATAACCATAAAAACTTCATCTCTTCCAGATATTCACCAACTCTTTCATCAAATACAAGTTCGTAACAATGATGTTTTAGCCATACAAGAACAACTTCACACTGTTCCATTCCATCAATAGGGTTGTTAGCCATATGTAAAAAACATTTTGTTCTTTCTAAATTTTCTTTTTAGGCTTTGTTTGGTAAAAATTCATTTTATTTATTAGATAAAACTACCAAAACAAGTTTAAGGGTGTGTTTTCCAAACACACCCTTAAGCTAAAAATTCCTTTATAAAAAAGGTTAAAAACCAAACAGCGCTTTACACATCTAAACCAGATTTGACCCGATCAGGTTGGCCTAAAATATTTGGTTCAGCCTAAAATTTTTGGTTCGACCATAAATTGAACCAAAGATCATGGGTTAGACAAAAAAATAGCCAAAACCCAAAATAGATTAAACTTGCAAAAAGCATAAAAACAATTTTTTTATATATAAAAAACTGATCAAAACCTAAAAAACTTAAGAACACGAAGAACAAATGAAGAACATTCAAAGCAAACCCAATAACATTAGTCTCAAATCTAACTACATATAATGAAATCAAAGGCACATGCATGTCAAAAATCAATCACTGAATCATAATCAAGCATCAAACATCAACAATTATCACTCAATAATTATGATTTGATCAAAATTGATTTTGATGCAAAAACAAAACCTTATGATTAAAACTAAGAAAAAACAGTTATTGATGCAAACCAACTTTAGATTATTGATTAATCGAGTCCTATAAAATGTTTGGTGCAAAGAAATGGACCAAAACTAGTTCATTTCATGGAGCCAAATGAATGTTTTTTCCAAGAATATGAAGAACACAAACCCAAAAATACCCAACCGCTGCCAAATCCAGTTAGACCTCTAAACCAAGCTCTTTTAGTTCTGACAAACCATATTGCCATATTCACACATGTTTGAATCAAAACAACTAACAAAAAAAATATTCATAGAAAACATTTATGAAATTTCAATCTTTAAAATTGCCAAAGTTGAACAACACACATATTCAATAATATGGGATTCAAAGTTGGCACTTTAATACTTCACAAGACTCAACCAAGACTCAGGGACAAAGAACATGCATTAGCAAACCATAAAATAAAATAAAAACCTACTGTCATATTTGGAAGATTAAAAAATTATTCAATTTCACCAAAAACAAGCATCCAAACAATTTTAAACATCAAGCAAACATTAACAACCAACTCGAAGCAAGATTATGCAAAGAAAAATAACATTTTCATGCATTACTCAATATTCAAGCTTAATACTAAAACAAGTTCAAAACATCATTAAAACTTACAAGGAAGAGTTAAAGGTGTGCCTTATGGACATCACCTGCTAGGTTAGAAGAAGGTTTTATTTCTTTCAAGCTTAAAAAATGGTTGTTGCCATTTACTCTTTTTTGTAAGATCTTCCCTCTATAAATTTCTATCTTTTCAAAGCTAAAGATACTCTTGTGTTAGCCTCGTAAACCTTCATAACTAGGATCTCTTTGTCAATATTTTATCTTCCCTCATTCTCCTTTTTTTCCTCAACCATGATTTTTCAAGGGGTATTTATAGGGATTTTTTTTTTTTATAGATTCCATCAAGGATTGATCATGATTGATGAATGCTTGACTCTCTAATTGAAATGGAAGGGTTTGGGGCAAGTTTTAATAGATGGAAGCTCTGTACTTGGTTGGTTTCGCAATGGTAGTTTTTGGGATTCTTGGTGGTTTTACTAAACTTGAAAGGCAATGAGCTGTTTTTTGATTTTTGATCTGCAAAAAAAGGTTTAAAGCCCTTTATAAGAACCTATGAAGAAGACTTGAAGTGTGAACACATAAAAAATCAATGGTTTCTACACATTGGGTATCACAATCATAGCTGACTAAGTTGACCACTTTTGAAGCCTTATCGGAGCAATTCTGACATCATCGATGTATTAAATTTCATTTGGATCCAACCTTGATTGATTTGGAGGTCTACAACTTCACATTCATTCATTTAAAGATGCCAACTTAATCAGCATATAATCCAGGGATGGTTGATCAAGAACAAGATGTTGTCAAGTTTGTTGAAGAAAATGAGATGTAAACGTTTGATGAAAGTAACTGATCCTTATAGAAGAGGTATTTCTCAATTGAGTGATGGTGGTTAAAGCCCCTAAAATGGTTGAAGATGCCACATTCATTCGTCTAAAAATGGCATCTCGATCAAAATTATCGACTGAAGAAGATGAGACACAATGAAAAACGACGTGTCATTTAATCCTTTTGTTAATTCTGAGCAACAAATCATTTATGTCAAACCGTAAAAATTAGGGTTTTTAAATAAGAATTTGGGTAATTTCAATTTGGTCATGTACTTTCAATTTTGGTGTTTACACCTCTAATTGATCCGATACTTTCTCAATTTTCACAATTGCATTCCTGGAAACTTTGATTTAAATCATTTAATTTGAGCGCCTCTAATAAGTTAGTCATTGGTTCCCAAATTATGCAATTTGACCCCTATCAACCATTAAACTTTTAATTTCTTTCAAATTGACCTCTAGTTTGATCAGCTTAAATCCCCACATTCAAATGTTTTTTTTTTCTATTTGGTATTTGGTTTTGAATTTCTTCAATTAAATCCCTAGTTACCCATCAAACTTTAATATTTATACAATTAAGCCCTTGATTTGATCAAATTAGCTTTTTAAAATTGCAATTCAACCCTAGACTTCAATTTCTTCCACTTAAAATTAAATTATTAAACTATTAAGCCCCTGATTTGATCAAATTAGCTTTTTAAAATTGCAATTCAACCCCAGACTTCAATTTCTTCTACTTAAAGCCTAAATTAAACTAAAAAAACCAATGTTTCTTGTAATTAAACCCTCAATAAATTTAATTAAACCCTAAAAAGATTTCAATTGAGTTCTTAAACATCCGATTTTTATTTTTTCTTTTTTAATTGAGTTTTTCTTAGGACCTCATTAGTTAAAATTAAACTATTAAACTATCAATATATATATATATAAACCCTAGAACCAAAAGAAGTTCTTCGACTGGTTATGTTAGAATTTATATATTATATAATCGGTCAGATCAAACTACAAAAGTCTTTAATTGTCGATGATTCAAAAAGTGAGACGAACAGCATTTGGAAGCGCCATGCTATACCATTGTTGTTCCGTACTGTACTTTTGTTTTTAGAATTTATATATTATATTTGACTCAAAAGTTTGTTTGATTTTTTAAATATTATATTTGTTTCTAGATGTACTTTAATTAGAATTTGTTTTCCTTAAATAATAGGGCCCGCCATGCCGGAGGACCTATCCTTAAAGAGTCAAACTTTGACTGATTATTTTCAAGGAAGAAAATTTCAAATCGGACTCCATTTCTACGGCTAATCCACTCAACATTCAACAAGACAATAGGCACTATCCCAAAGTAAAAGGTATAATATAATTTAAAATGGTTAATTAAATCTTTTATTTTATCATTCAAAAAATATATAAATTCAAGAATAATCCTTACAAAAAAAGAAAGAAAAGGGAAATAGGCAAATAGCCACCCAACTAGCATTCCTAGCTAGCTAGTTTTAACTATCTATATATCACCAACCTGACTAGTTTCCCCTACGGCATTCTTTGCTTCGCCCGTCCTGTTTGGCTTATCTTGCTCCATTTCTTGAACTTGGTAGTCAGATCGTGGAAAATTAGTTATGGCTCTAATTCCACGAAATTCTATATTTTTCTTATCATAAGCTCTAGCAGCATCCTCTGCATTATCAAAAGTTCCCAGCCACAAACGAGACCCTTTCCCTGGGTCCCTTATCTCCGCGGCCCATTTTCCCCACGGCCGCTGCCTGACTCCCCGATACTTGTTCTTCCTCCCTTTCCCTTTACCTTTCTTCTTTGAGGGGCCCTCATTTCCTCCTCCTCCTCCTCTTCCTCCTTGATCAGTAGTACTACTGGAGAAATAGACGCAACCAAGGCATTGGGAGGTACTGAATTTGCAAACCGGACACGTCTCGGAATCTGAAAAGTAAATTATGCTGCTCCCCCCTCCCACATTACCATCATCAGCCGCTAGGATTTGCTGCTGGTTCCGGTACTCTATTGGGCCGGTAGTACTGCCATGATCAGTACCACCTGAGATTACATGCTTAAGAGCTGATACTATGGCGTTGTGTTCGTCTACTCGTCTTTGAGCCAAATTGTTGGACGAGGAGGCATCCATTTTATTTTATAGTATTGTACTTTTTTCTTCTAAGTTGTTGGATTTTGTAGATATAAAGAAAAGTTGGGATTGTATGTTTTAAGAAAGATGACGTGAGGAAAGTTTTGAATGGAAGTGTTGGGTATATATAGAGAGAAGAAATGAGCAGACTCCAGTTGGCCCGCCCGCGGAAACATTCGCGGCATGTGTAGAAACAAAACTTTCTGGGGCCCACTTGTGACGGTGTGTAAACAGATGGTTTATGTTGGCATAGTAAACTAAATACAACTAGTACATTGACTTGATGGGCTATGAGTCTATGACTTCTGAGGCGACATAGGACAACAGTGAAGTCACGGTGTTTTAACGTCGGGATGCTATGTTCGTATGGGTCACAACTACACAAAAAAATAAATAAATAAATAAAATCAGCAAATCATATGTTGTATTTTCCTTGTGTAACTTGTGTGCATTACATGCATGCTTTTATTAACCTACACGTTATGTAGATAATATATTGTAGATTTAATTGTATTTATAATCATACAACTCTTAATATATAAGAATAGATTAATCTATTCATCCTCTTTATTTTTAGTTTTCTACTATTTTTTTTTACAATTTTTTTTAACTGTATGCATAGGATTGTTTAGCATCATGCTTGAGAATCCTGGCATAATTATTATTTTCAAAATTACTTTTAATAGTTCTATACTAATGGTATATTGAAAAAGGATCCATTTGAGAGTATGTTGAGATATAATGGTTTATGGACTTGATTTTAGGTTTCAGGAACCAATAAGAGAAATCGATCATCGAACCTATAAAGAAAAACTAATTGATTAATCCTTTGAAAAATTAAGAATTATACCATACTTAAATAAATGTAACAATTGAAAGTAAAATAGTGATCGTGAGGACGACTTGGATTGTAAAAGACTCAAGAAACCAGCACAAATCCCTAAAGAAAAGCTGGTGCATGTGCACTAATGGGTTGTTTTGAGGGAATTGGGTGCATGAGCAAGGATGAACACTACACTTAGGGTTTGATTTAGAATGTGGTAAAAGTTATTTGTAAAGTAATTTTTGTTTGGAAATATATTAAAACATATTTTTTATTTTTTTAAATTTATTTTTGACATCATCATATTAAAAAATAAAAATAATAAAAAATATTAATTTAAAGCTAAAATATATTTCAAAAATATAGTTAAAAATAGCCTTCACAAAATCTCTAAAAAAAAGGCCCTAAAATTAGAGGAGCATACCCATCAACCCCACGTAAAAAAGTTTAGGTATGTAACCAAAAAAATAAAAGGCTTAAATACAACTTCCTCGTTTAAGAAAGATGGTGCATCATAGGCAAGTGCACACCCGGCCCCGTTGTGAGAGTTTGATGCACTCATTTCCTATATTTATTAGTTCCTTCTACTTTCTACAAATGTAATTTTTATATCTTGGCCCATGTACTCACATTGACATGGATTGTATTGAGATAAAAAGGTAAAATTCGTAAAGAAGATTGGACACATTAAATATGTAATTTGATAAAAATAATCATAGCTTTAGCTAGATTTAATCATTGGATCATGTTTAATTTTTTTTAAATGATATTGTAGACCTTAGTGTATAGGAGGGGCGACCTACTCTAACTAGACAAGTTCAAAAAAATCCTCAAATTAAACCCAAAAAATATTGCTTTTGTTATTTTAATTATTTTTTAGTTATTTTTGGATTTTAATTATTTTTTTCTACTTAACATTATATCCTTTGGTTAGGTTAGTTCTAAACCTCTATATAATTTGTTGATGTGTTATTTTTTAATTTAATTATTGAATTACAAAAATTTTTAAACAAAATATCAAAATTTTCTCTTTATTGCTTTACAATTTGGACTATAATATTAGAACTTACAAACTCTAATTTTTATTCACACTATATAACGTTGTTACACATTAAATATAATTTTTCTTTCCTCTTATGTTGTGATTCACATAAACCATCATCAAGCTATGCAAGAATAAGTAGAGTCTAGCACCGAGGCTTGTGGCCCAATGGTCTTGGCAGGGTTTCCCTACCTCTGCCTCCTGGGTTCAAGCCTCAACGTGCATGCTTGTCATCCCCGCAGTGTCTTATCTGCCTCTTAGGCTTGCAGGGTGTTCAGTGTGTCCGGGGATTAGTCGTGGTGCGCGAAACTAACCCGGACACCCCGGGTTATAAAAAAAAAGGAATAAGAAGAGTCTATTGCTTATTGACAAGTTAACTAAGAGATGATTTGAAATGTTTAGAGCAAGGTTCCTAAAGACCACACCTAATGAGATCTCTAGCTTTTCTTATGCATCCTTTATAAAATATTTGACATAACCCCTACAAAAATTTGTAAAATATATGAAAACATTTAGGTAAAATATTATAGCAATCCATATTAAATCTTTTTTCTTTCATTTTCACCCTTAAACTTTTTTTTTCAATTGCGGCCTTTTGGGAAAAAAACTAATCACCAATTTATTATGATTTTTTTAGAAAGAACAAATTCAACAAAACTAGACCAAAGTATAAAATAAAGAGAAATCTATGGAAGATCTATAATTTGTTAGAAAACTTTTGTTTAGTCCACCCATTTTCTTTTTTTCTTTCTTCACAATCCCTATAGTTTTTTTTTTAATTTTGATTTTGATCTAAAAAATTATTTTCTTATTATTTCATTCCCTCAATTTGAGAGATGAAAAATAAAGTCGTTTGAAATCCATGAAGGAGAGATAAAGTTATCATTTTAGCCATACTTTAGCGATACAACTGATCTTGATGTTAATGAGATTCATTTGACGAGGAAGGGTTCCATTGATGTGTTTTTTTAACCTTTATTTGCCTAACAAAATAGATCGAGGATTAGAGAGTAAAATTTTTCCTTATTTGATTTTGTATTTTTGGACTATTTTAGGGTTTTTAGGTTGACAAATTGGTTTTTTTTTTTTTTTTTATGTTATAGGGTATTTATTAGGTGTTTTAGGTGAAAATATATTTATTAGAGAAAAACAAACTCCACTCCTAATTTTGCGGCCACCTCCGTGGTTGTTGGATTGTTGAAGAGAAACGACATCTCATTTTACTTAATTATTTTAAAATATATAGATGGATGACATGTCTACATCTTTGTCTGGATAGAAAAGACAGAAAGAAAAGCCTAGGTTTGTGGGCTTAACCTTGAATTTCAATTCATATGGGCTTTTGTTTTTTTAGGTTAGTTACGTTGGGCAACCCCATACTAGATGCCCGACCCCAGTTTATCAAAAAAAAGTTAAATCTAGATTAGTTAAATAAAGGTGTGGGATACCTGATCTAGCGGGTATTTGATTTTAATTAAAATGATTTAAAATAAATTAATTAAAAATTATAATATTTTTTAATATAATATAATTTATACTTGGTTTTTTCCTAAGATTATAATTTTTTTCTTATATTAGTAGGCATTCTTTTTATGTAGCCCTATATAATATATTTTTTCCTTTAATTTTATTCAATAATTTCCCTATGCATGTTTATTTTTATTATTGTTTAATTAAATAAAGAGTTAATTTCAATAAATAAAGTTAGTAAACCTAAGAGGGTCTATAGCTCATATTATAAGATCAAATATTTTAATATGCATTTATCTCTGAACTTTCCAGCTTAGTTTTTAGTAAGAGTTAATAAATTTTTTTTCATACATTAGTGCATATGGTTCTAAATTTATTTAATTAAATATATGAATTAGTTTTTCTATTTGCAATAAAGTATTTTCCTTAATGTCAAAAACATGCCCGAAACGGCTACACATTTATTTTTTGGCATCAAAAAATATTTTGATCCTACTCATGGTTAAGCACGAATCCACTGACTAGATTTTAAAATTAATTGTTAAAATTTTATTTGCGAATAGATAAATCATTAGTAATGTGTGTATTTCCTTCTTTAAAAAAAAATATGACCTAACTTGCAACAAAACACAAGCAAACCCTAGGATGTATCTGGAATAAATATAATAACCTCATATGTTATGTTTGTTCATTTCATATCTCTTATTATGCCATAAAATGCCATAACTCATTAGTTATGAAAAAAAAAAATACTCATATCCATTACCTATAAATACACCCTGATTTATCCCAATCAGAGTTTAAAGGGAAATTATAGTTACTAAAATTGACTTGGATGTTAAACTAGCACAAGAATCTGATTATAAGTTGGGTAAGTTTATTCGAATCAATTATTATTTTTTAAATAATAACCTTTAAAATGATATCGTTTTAATTTTTTTTAAATCAAACTAAATATTAACTAAGTAAATCAAGTTGAGGGTTGAATATATATATATATCCAGGCCATAAGGTGGGTAAGTAAGGTTCCAAATTGACCCTCCAAGTAACGTACGTCAAGTTGTCAAGTTTAATAAAAGTGGTTGAAATGGACTCGAAACAACTCTCTCCTAACAAGAACACCACTACGAGAATAGTCTCAAACTTCCAAAGATTTTATATTATTATTATTATACCATCCAACTAATGCACTAGTTGCTTTACCATCCAACTCTCTCTCCCTTTTTTTTCTTTTTTTTCGTTTATCAATGACAAATTGACAATATTGTAGCCAAATTCCAAAGATTGCAATTGTCTCATCTGAGAAAGCCACCCTAATTGCATCATAGGGGGGAAATGGCTCGGTTGGTTAATTATTATTAGTTTTGCACATATTATTAATAATATTACCATTTTCTGGTGTCAAAATCAAATCTTAATTAGAAGTGACTAATTTTATTTAATGTTAATTGATCCATATATTTTTATATATTTAACGTATTTTTTCATATATCATTTTACGAATTATTCACTCTCATAAGCCTTAAATATTCACATTATCTCATATGTACTTTTGTTACTTTTTGGACAAAATATCTCTACAATCAAAAAAATAATAATTAAGAACCAAAAAAATGAAAAGTGAATTAAAAAAATAAAAAGAAAGCTTTAAAAGCCATGAAAAAAAACATAAAAATATTTAAAAACTGAAAAATATGAAAACCCATTAAAAAAGCAAAACTAAATTTTAGAAATATGAAAAAGAAAATAAAAATCATATCCAAAAAACTTCATAAATATATAAATTAATATGTCTCTGGAAATTAAATAATTTTTTTCTAGACGTAGATTTTTCAAAATCCAATGTTTTTAAATATATTTTAAGGGTTATTTCAATTTTTTATGGACGTTCCAAGTTTTACATTCCCAGTTTTTTTTTAATCAATTTTTTGGTGGTTTACAAGTATTTATAAATGAATTTTTTTTATGGTTTGGAAATTATGTTTTCTTTTTTCTATGTTCTAAGGGGCACTTTGGTCCAAATTATGGCAAAAGGTATAGGGAATAAAATATAAATATACAAGAACATATGAAAATGAAAAATAATTAAGTATATGAAAAAATGCTTTAAATATACAAGGATAGATGGATTCAAAATCCCTTTTTATTTATTTTCATTCAAATGTTCTTATGAAAACCACTGGCGCCTGATTTCTTCTTTCTAGTAAGTACTCCTAACAGTAACAATTGCACGTGACATTTCCATATTTTAAAGAAATTTGTTGAAGAGGGTGGCGCCGCAATCTCTGTTTGAAGTGCAGAGCCGCAATCGCAGCAGTCACTTTTGAATGAGCCGCAAAAACTCATTCACTTTTGTGTTTCACTTGCTGTCTGCATTTGTTGCTATTTGCTAAGCTTCCTTCCTTCCTTCCTACCTTCCACGGAACAAGTAGCCATACAACACGTGTCCTATTTAAAAAAATCTGGTCCTTGCATCCATGCGTGGAATCCTCGGTACGTATTTCCACGTTAACCCATTGTCAACAGGTCGGTTGGGGCTGGGCTGGCGCCGTTTGTTTTCCTAGGTATCTTTACCATGGTTTTAAATGTCAGCAGTTACTTTTAACATCTGTTATCTTGGTAACATGATTATTTTTTTTAATATAAAGTTATGTGTTGCACTTTAGGACAACACAAAAATCGTGGAAACCTCCGTACATATTGAAAATTCCATGCGTGAGGCCGCTATTTCTACGGTGACCCATCAACAGGTCGGTCGCGGCTGGGCTACCGGCGTTTGTTATCTTTACAATGGTTTTAAATATCAACAGTTACTTTTTAAAAAAAAAATATGGGTGTTCAGACCAGATTGTGCGCATCTTGACTAATTTCATAAATTCTGAAGTTAATAATCATGTAAGCCTCTAATGACTATCATATCAGCAACCATAAGGCTCGAACCTGAAACCATATGGGAAGCAAACTCCCTAGTCCTAAATTCTTATCACTAGGTCATCTACTAGATGGTTAATATTAGTAGTTAACATCTGTTATGTTGGTAATCTACTGGACATGATTATTTTTTATATATAAAGTTATATGTGACACTTTTAGATAACATAAACATTAATTTTTGTCATTTTCAAAACTATTTCAGTAAAGAGATTTTTATCCACTAAAAAGGAGGAGGACAAGGGACGTATCAGTGTATTTTTAATATGTTTGCTTTTAAAAGCCTATGAATAAAAGGATCAAATACAGAGTAATAACCCAACATATCTAGGCTTGACAGAACTTCAAACCTAGATAATATAGATCTCATAAGATGTCAGACCTAATAGTTTTGGGTTCCGCTGCGTGCAATACTCAAGCGCATATGGGCCTGACAAGGAACCAGATCCATAACCCTTGGGTTTTGAATAATTCAAAATCAAATACATATAGAGTAAATAATATTTTTGGGCCTCATCTTGGATCACGAGGATTTGTTGTTTATTCTTATGTCTTTTAACAAAAAATATTAGAAGTCACTAATGATCATCTCCCTATATTTCTAGGTGTTTAAAAGTCTCCAAATGGCCTATTATACTTCCATCAACATTAATTTTATGTAAGAGATATTTATCTCTTATTAATGTTGTGCAAGAGATACTTATTATTTATTAATATTATTAGGAGAAAATGACATTTCAACTCCTTCATTTAAGTAACGTGACGAAACTTGTTGGCATTGATTGGTGAAAACGAAGACATCTTTGATGTTATGAAGTCTAGCATTTGTATTAATTTTGATCAAACCATGATGGAGATTTACCTTTATTCCTCTATCAGTGTTATCATACTAATAACATTTAAATAAAAAAAACTTTATTCTTCTCGCTATGATATTGTAATTTAATCACCTGTTTTAACTTCTTATAATAATCAATTTCAAACTCATTGGAAATTGATTCATTAACATAAACTCCATTGTTATATGTCTTTCTATCATGACCATACTCTTCAATATGAAATACATATTTATTGATAAAATACTTGTCGTAGCACTTTACATTTATTTCAAGACCTAAACATAGTAAATTTAAACTATCACTAGCATTCCATTCCAATTAATAAACCTGGTATATAATTACAACCATTACCAATTATATAAAAAGGTGTCATGAAATTAAGTATAATGAAAGATAAGAATTGTTAAACAGTGCTTACATGTGTTCTGAACCATGTGACAAATTATTTATCTTGTAATTGAGAATTTTGAGATAGTAAAAATTGATAATGTTGCCTACAAGAAATTTTTCAATTTATTAGTTTAAGAGAGTATGAGAGAAAGATTGCTTGAAAATAACATGTTAATTATTATACTTATTGAATAAAAAGTCTCAATTCATCATAATTAAATAGCATGTAATTATATATATGTCTAAATTTGATTTCTATCAAGTAGAATCCCCTTACTGTATTTCTTGATAAAGGTCATCCAAGATGGGAAAATATTGATAAATTCCCACTCCAAGGCACTTTCCTCTCGCATATTGAAGTCTCAACATGAACTTCATTTTTAACTTTTTTTTTCTTAAGGTTGAACAAGTATCTGCATGAAATTAAATGAATGTTTTAAATTTGTTTTAAAAAGACAACATAAATTTAATTAGGATGCATGTGTAATCCCTAATGTAAATTTTCAGGTAATTTTTTTTTGTGATATACAGGTTCCACCAAAATTTCTACCAAAATTTCGACAGAGTCTCCCTTATACTGGTAGGTCCCAAGTTATCGACATATACTCTGTTTACACTTCTAATATCTCACATCTCATAACTCAAAATCACGACCCAATCATCCTGGGTCTCAACCCAACTCATTATCATCAACACAACACATCTTATTCAATAACATCGTATAATATAGTTCAAATGAAAGATTTAATTTCAACTATAAATATGCATGGTCAAATAGGTACTAAGAGTTTAAACCATTAGAGTAAAGATATACATTCAAATTTACGGATTAATATTGCATCTCAAGTTTTAAGAGATAAATCTTTTAATTTACAAATAATTTACATAGTCAAAAGCAAAAGATATCTAAACTAGCATTACCCTTGAAGCGACCCTGATGGACCTGAAAATAGAAATTAACATGTACACATAAATATAAAAGATAGTAACAAGCAATAACAATGGCAGACAATAATATCTATGAAATTTCTTTTGATATATAAAATTAGGCATAAATCTCTTTTACAACATATATTTTTCATCTATTACCAATATCCATCTAATATCCTATCTCATTTGCCAAGAATAATTTCATCTTGGAAATCTCAACACAACTCAATGATTTGCGAACACCATCTCTTTATAAATCAATTCTGACTTGATACTAAGATATTCCTCTCTTGGTATTATTAGCTTATCTCATTCTTTTGGAATAACTAATCAATATTTTTCCTTTTCTAAATCTATTGCTAGAAGGTAATCGCTGAAACTAATAAATCTCATTAGTATCATTAGTCTTCTAATATTGGGCTAGACTAATCAATTTAAGAAATACCAGCACCGATGAAACTTCATCGATACCATTAGCAATCCAAACCTGGATGGCTAATCAATGTCATTTGATTCTTTCATTTGTACCAAACCCCTTTTATTTTTCTTATTAATATCATATGCATTATAACCATGGTTTCTAAATATCATTTGCACACAATCTTAGTTATCGACACTACAATCACTAAGCATCCTTCACATAACCTTGGTCACCCTCATCACAATGCCAAGTATCAATTTATGCCCTTAGCCACCATCATTATGGCGTTAAGTATCATTGTAATGTATCCTTAGCCACCATCACTATGGTAACCAATTATCTATCAATTCCCCTCCAATCTCCAAGTCATTGTGTCTACCCAATAACCATATTAATTAATTTACTCAATATCTTAGTCATATATTAATTATTTTACTCATAACATTTAGAATTTACTATTTCTAACTTCAATAAATTAATTCACATAATCTTTTCAAAACTTAACTGTCCGACTAACTCATCTCAATTGCCAATAATTCTGGTAATTTCATATAATTACCCACACTTTTGGTTAACCTTTCTCGGTTACCAATACATATGGTAATTCCATACGAATTACTTAGCGTTCAACTAACTTCTTTTATTAGTCAATCAATCCTATAATTCCATAAGAATTACCCCATATCCAGTTAACTTTCTTGTTAACCAATAAACCTGGTAATTCTCTTAATTGTCCAAGAAATCTGGCTAACCCATCTTGGTTGCTAAAGTCAATCCGATAATTCCATACGTATTACCTGGCATCCGACTAACCTATTTTGTTAGCCAACTAATCCGGTAATTCCATATGAATTGCCCAACATCCAGTTAACCTCTTTTTTTAGCCAATTAATCCGATAATTTGCCCAACATCCAACTAACCTCTTTTGTTAGCCAATTAATTCGGTAATTCCATACGAATTACTCATCATCCAGCTAACCTCTTTTGTTAGCCAATCAATCCAGTAATTCCATACGAATTACCCCATATCCAGTTAACTTCCTTGTTAACCAATAAACTCGGTAATTCTCTTAATTACCCAAGAAATCTGGCTAACCCATCTTTGTTTCCACAATCAATCAGGTAATTCCATATGAATTACCCAGCACCCAGCTAACCTCTTTTGTTAGCCAAATAATTTCGGTAATTTCTCTTAAATTACCAATAATTCTCATTTGTAATAATCACTCAACTTATTAATTTGTTTCATTCTTTTAACATCAATTAAACACACAACACAAATATTTAAGAAAAATTAATAATTACAAAATAAGGTGATGAATCACCTACCTAGAATAGGTGCACGTGCTGCCACTCCATGCAATTGTCCAGTCCCCACAGCTTTCCCTGTACCACCAGGGATTCAATTTTTATCAACAATACAACCAATATCACATCTTTATTTAATTCTCATTCAACTAGTATTCTCAAACTAATCACAAGGAATTTTCTTTAAGATCTCATACTCTTACTCATTTTCATGTTTATATTCATTCTTATAATTTTGTTATCAAAACCATCACTCAACAGCAATTCTAAGCAACAATTAAAAATTATCTAATTCTGATCAATTAAGCTTAACCAACCCAGAACACTATCTAGTGTCTTAATCATAACTAAAGTTGTAAAACTCAATTTTGGGCATGATTTATCTCTAAGAAAGGCTAAACATAGAGATACAACTTTTATGAAGAAACCAAATCCAAATTATTTTGTTTTAAGGCTCAAAATCAACAATCACAATAGCCCATTCTTTATAGCTAAAATTTTGAACGAGGATTTTCATTCCTTGGAAATCCTTTTCAACTTCCAACTTTCAACTTATTTTCATGCAAAAGCAACATCTTCCAAGGTCATTTGGCATCATTAAATCACAAATTCAAACCAATTCTAAAGCAAAACATTCAAACAATTTCCCTACCTCTACAATATAGCAAGATTAGACCAAAATAAGAAAACTCATTCCTTTTGAGATTTCTCCTATTATTATTATTAATACAACAAAATGATGAACTATTCATTTTCTTTCGCTTTCTCCTCGTGTGATTAAATATATGCGGCAAACCTTAACAATTGATATTCTTAGATCATTATCACAACAATAATTTCACCCTACTAATTGGGATCCATGACAACTTTCATTAACTAATCAATTTGCTAAAAACACTTATCGCTAGCTTTAAATATGTTTTATTTTCCAAATTTCTTTCATTTCAATTTCTTCATGGTTCCACTCCATTTATATCCACACAACCAACAAGTTAGCTTTCTATTCAATCAACATGTTCTATTCAATTAACATGTTCATATAGCAATGTTCCTTACTATTCTTACACAATAATCATTCTTCCCCTCATATAAAGAATACATAAATAATCTATAATAATACTAATAACAAGAATATATTTTACAATTACATCTTCTATAAAACCTACACCCATAAAATTCTAATTCATCAAAACATGTATTTAATCAAGCTTACTACATTTTGCCAAAACTAGCAATAGATTCAAAAGGCAATAAGTCATCTACCTCTGATTATTGTTTCAAACCCAATGGTCAGACTACATATCATAGAGTTGTGCATAATATATTTCAAAATCATAATGATCCAACTGTTAAATCTCTCTAGATCTGAATAAAACCGAGCTTACCTAAAAATGGACGATCTACTATTCAACAAGCAAGAAACCTTTCCGGAGAAATATTTTTCGATCTCCATCGTCCAGAATAAAGGTAACATCTAGTCGCACCACATATCCAATAATGAGCATGATCCAATGATGGTACAGAGAGAATCAGTCAGCGACCAAACTGCCCTGCAGGTGTATTTCCTTTTTGTTTTCTAAGAAATTTCCAATGATGATTTCTGTCAAACGGATTGTGTTCCATCTAATCCCTCAGGTCAGCTAGTAGAGGAGTGTAATGAGAACAACATATCCAAAAATAAGCATGATCCAATGGTTGATTTTAGAGATATGGCCACCGGAGCATTATTGGTTTTCTTCAAAATCTGCAGCTCTCTCCCTATCCGCTTTTCTCTATTTTTTTTCTTTTCTTTTCTTTTCTTTTTTAACTGGTTGCCTCTTTGCAGGTTTATAGGCACCTTTTTTCATAATTATAATTTTATCCCTCTTTCATGCTTTCATGTATTTTATTTTATTTTTCATGTAAATTATCTGGTTTATTTCTGTTTAAATCACTAGTCTTTACCAAACTCCAATTGGGATGAGATATTTAACCAAGGTAGGAAAACATATTAATAGACTTCATACAAAATTTCATCCCGATCCGACGATTGGATTGAGAGTTGTGCTTTCTAATATAAAATTGGTCAGTTCATAACTTTTCATAAACAATCTAGATTTTTCTTGTTCAATCTTCACAAAAAAAATCATATCAATTATCATTCTAAACCTTTAAGGTCATTTAATTGTTTTGGAATGTATTCATTTTAGGATTTCCATCTTTATTTATTTATCGGGCTTATTATCATTTTAAAATAACATCACTGATTTTTTTTAAAGTAGTGCTTACACTTTCAGTCCTACCATTTTCATTGTATTATCCTTTATTATAATGTATTCTTTATTAGCTCACTTATTTTCTAAAAATATTTTGTTATTTTTCTCATTATTTCATCCATCAAAACACGTTCCTAGTTTCTTTGTCCTTATAAATTCTAAACCAAAATTCATTTTATGAAGGTCATCTCTTCCATTATATATCATTATTTATCTATTATTTCTAATCTTGGTTTCAATCACTCATTGAAATATTACTACTTTCAGTCTTATGTTTACATGAGGGTTTACACATCTACATATTTAAATTATAAATTTCCAGGGTTTTCACACCTAACATCTCGAATAGATACATCCATCTAAGCGGTAAACATATGGTTAGATACTTGATTGAATCGAAGAAAGATGAAGGAAATACGATCTCAAGTTTGTAGATTGTCTTGATGATATTTGTTTCAAGCTTCTCCATATGTTGGGTATGCAAGTTGTTATGGTGACAAAATAAAGGTATATTTAACTCAATATTCTTATGGTGACAAAATAATGGTATATTAATTTTAGCTTTCATGTTGGCCTCTGTCTTTCCTTTCACGTTCATTACTGTGTTAAAAATATTTTCAAACATATTTTTTTGCTATATCCATAACATCCAAATTATGACAGAAGAGATTAGTCTTTCAATAAGGAAGCTCCCAAAAAATACTTCTTACCTAATTTTAGGTGACACCAAAACCAAAGCCTCATACACATTCCTGATGGCAAGTTGTAAATCATGAATATCACTGACCAACAAGAATAAGGTGCAGCAAATGACTCGAATGAATTGGATTCGCCTATACATAACCCAAGACTTACATTATGTGATTCCATTAAAAAATAAGGATGCACCTTATTAAACTGCTTTCATGCTTCACCATTGGAAGGATACACCATAACTCCATCCACTATATGTGAATGATGCCATGTCATGTGCTCAACAATCTTCGAAAACATGAATAACCTTTGTAGTCCAGGAGTGATTGAGAAGTATCTAAGTTTTTTATATACGATAAGGGTCTTTCCCCTGCCAATTATGGTTTTAGACCGATCATGACCACATGTTCTATACTCAATCAAATCTGTATTTTCAAAGTAGTATAACATATAGAAGATTGGACACATGTCTTTTCTTGTATCCTAAGCCAAAGGGTTTTATCATGAATTTAACAATATAAAAGTTCTCTTTCAGCATATTCTCATTCAGGTAAAATGTTTTTTGCCCATTTGATGATTTTTTCATAACTAGCCTTACTCAGCCCATTATCTGACTTGATGATGAATACATGTACAACAACCAATAATTTACTATGATTTTTGCACATGTCCTATAATGATTCATCAGAATCTTTTAAAAGATCAAATAATCAGGTCATGTCTGCATTTTGTTTTTCATTTATGATTGAATATTCACTTGTATAACCCTGATTCATTCTCATTAAATCTATAACCATACTCCTATAAGGATTACTATTATCATCTACAACTCAATGCACGTTGCTAGAACTAGAAGTTGACTCAACCATCCTTTCTGTCGATACACGACGTCGGGCGACGACTCCCGCTTTTTTTGTTTATTTTAACAAAAATAGTTTTTTTTCTCGATTGGGGGAAACAAAGATTTTATTGGAGTCGCCATCTAGTAATTTGAGGGAACTAGAAATCCCAAATTAGACACTGGTCCCAGAGATTCGGGTACGGGATTAGTTATGATTAAGAGAAGGTAGACACCACCCTTAAAACATCCTTTCAATAGAAAGGTTACCCTTACTTGTGTGTTTTCTATTTGATTCACAATGCGATTATATTTTGGGCTTATTTGTAAATTTTTTAATGATTAAAGTCGGTCCCTAAAAATAAGAGACACATTAAAAATGACATCAGTCCCTAAAAATTAGGAGACTCGTCTAAAATATTGACGTTTGTCCCTAAAAAGGAGAATTACGTCTGGGTTACCAAAAGAAATAATGGATATAATCCATTATATTTTGGGTTTATTGGTAACTTGTTTTTTTTTTAAAATGGTTAACGTCGGTCCCTAAAAATAGGAGACGCGTTAAAAATGACATCAGTCCCTAAAAATTAGGAGACTTATCGACTTTGGTTTTTGTATTTTTTTACAACATGCAAGAAAATTTACAAGCATTTATATATAAAAAAATATCAAAAATACCAGTTGAAACCCAAAAAATTACCTGAGTGTCAATATATAGGTAAAAGACTGAAATACCCTCGGATTTCTCGAAAAATGATGAAAATGCCACTGGCGGCGCGTGTGGCACACGCGCGGTTACTGTGGGCGGCGGCGAGATTTCTGTCCAACCGACGGTCGATCCTGGTAGATCTGAGGACGAGGATTCTGATGGAGGTGGTATCGTCAGCCGTTGATGGCTGACGAAGGAGAATCGACGACTTGAAGCTTCGGTGGCCGCCGACAATCGCGACCCTTTTCTGGCCAATTGAGGCGGCGAAATCAATGAAAACCACCGGGGTTTTTCTTTACATCAGGGTCGAAACCTTTCTGTGGTGGTGCGGAGGCTGGAGACGACCGGAGATGGGAGATCGGGGGAGAGAGAGAGAGTCGCCGGCGAGAGGAGAGAGAGACTCTGAGCTGTCCTATGGTGTGAACGCGTGCATGGTTCACCGGTGCATCTGAAGGCTTCTAACCGTTGATCGTCGTTGAACTGATCCTGCGGTTGCGATTGGATGGATCTGCAAGTTGATTGGACGGTCCGGATGAGAGGAGCCTTGATCTGGTGTGGCGCGGTGCACCGAAAGCTCGGTACACCGTGTGACGTGGCGCCACCGGATCTAAGGGAGAATTGTTTTAAGGGCTGAGATTGATTTGGGTTGTAATTGGGTGTGGTAAGCTCTATTGTACCCTATTAAATCAATGGTTCAGATCTAAACACTATAGATCTAACGGTTATGATATATTTAGTATTTTTCAAATTGTTTTTTTTTTAAATCAATATCCTACTCGCATGAAGAAATAGTGAAAAAACGTGAATAGTGAAGATTTTTTTTCTTTCTTCCCTTTTTTTTTCCTCCTCCTCTGGCGAACTATCACTGGCTATTTATAGCCACTGACAGGAGACATGCAAATCTTCAAATATTATTTTTTAAATCACCGTTTGCTTTTGTCATTTGTTTAATCACCGTTTGCTTTCGGCGCAACGCGTTGCGCCGTTTGACAATTTATTTTATTATTATTTTTATTATTTTTTTATTATGTATAATACTATATATTTATATAGGTAAAATTAAAAAAACTCTATTTAGTATTAGAAAAAACCTGATTCAACCACTAAAAATCCATTTTAATGACCGAAAATTATTTTAAACACCGGGAAAAAAAACTTTTGATGGGTATCAACCCAGTGAACCGGGTTTTGGTCGAAAATGATGGCTTTTAACCCGAAACAGCTCGAAACCCATTTTTTACTCTGGTCAACATGGTTTGACCCGCATTGACTCGGTGGACTCGGTTTTGGTTAAAAATGACGGTTTTGACCCGAAACGGCCCGAAACTCATTTTTTTACCCTGATCGACATGGTTTGACCCGTATTGACCCGGTGGACTCGGTTTTGACCATAAATGATGTTTTTGACCCGAAACGGTCCGAAACTCATTTTTTACCCTGGACGACATGGTTTGACCCGTATTGACCCGGTGGACTCGGTTTTGACCAAAAATGACGGTTTTGACCCGAAACGGTCCGAAACTCATTTTTTACCCTGGTCGACATTGTTTGACCCGTATTGACCCGGTGGACTCGGTTTTGATGGAAAGATGTGGTTGACTCGAGAAAAGTATATTTTTGAATTTTTAAACTTTTTTTCTTATTTTTTTTGGATTTTTATAAATAATAATAGAAATAAAATAACATTCAAGAAAATCTTGGTGGATCCAAAATTGGGTTACAACAGTTGCCCCCTCTTTACAATGCTTACGGTGCAAAGGCATTGGAAAATTCATTTTCTTTTGACTTTGCATAGTAAGTTTTGTAAAGAAAAACGATGGAAGTGTTGAAAAATGCACAGATTTTTAGTTGGTCTAATTCTTATGGGCGACCTGCCCAAGTGAAAAACATGAAAGTGTTTTCAATATTGATCTTGTGAAATACATGAAAGTGATTTCAGATTAATGTTGTGAAATACATGAAAGTGATTTCAAAATTGATTGATTTTTTTTTTGTGAAATACATGAAAGTGATTTCAACCTTAGTCTTGTGAAATACATGAAAGTGATTTCAAAAATTGATTTTTTTGGTGAAATACATGAAAGTGATTTCAACATTGGTCCTATTTTCCAGGTGACCACCCTGATGATAAAATGCGAGGAAACTCGCAAGTGGTCTAATTGTTCGAGGCGACCTGCCCGATAACGACGATGAAAGCAAAAGAATTTGTGAGTGGCTAATTGTTCCAGGCGACCTGCCCGATGATAAAATACGAAGAAACTCGCAAGTGGTCTAATTGTTCCAGGCGACCTGCCCGATAGTGAAAATACGAGGAAACTCGCAAGTGGTCTAATTGTTCCAGGCGACCTGCCCGATAGTAAAATGCGCGACCTGCCCGATGATAAAATGCGAGGAAACTCGCAAGTGGTCTAATTGTTCCAGGCGACCTGCCCGATGGTGAAAATGCGAGGAAACTCGCAAGTGGTCTAATTGTTCCAGGCGACCTGCCCGATAGTAAAATGCGAGGAAACTCACAAGTGGTCTAATTGTTCCAGGCGACCTGCCCGATGGTGAAAATGCGAGGAAACTCGCAAGTGGTCTAATTGTTCCAGGCGACTTGCCCGATAGTGAAATGCGAGGAAACTCGCAAGTGGTCTAATTGTTCCAGGCGACCTGCCCGATGGTGAAAATGCGAGGAAACTCGCAAGTGGTCTAATTGAAAATACTTGAAAGTGATTTCAATAATGGTTTTGTGAAATACATGAAAGTGATTTCAGCAATGAGCTTCAGGGTTGATGAAAACTTTTAAAGGAAGTCATACCTGTATGGTTGAGATCTGATTTGTAAATCAATCTCAGAGATGATGAAAGCTTCTCAAGAAAGTCTTGTATCTACGGTTGGGATTTGATTTGTGATTGGATCCCAAAGATGAGGAAAGCTTCTCAAGAAAGTCTTGTATGTACGATTGGGATTCGATTTGTGGATCCCAAAAATGAGGAAAGCTTCTCAAGAAAGTCTTGGTGTGTGGTTGGGATTCGATTTGTGGATCCCAAAAATGAGGAAAGCTTCTCAAGGAAGTCATGTATGTATGGTTGGGATTCGATTTGTGGATCCCAAAAATGAGGAAAGCTTCTCAAAGAAGTCATCTATGTATGGTTGAGATTCAATTTGTGGATCCCAAAAATGAGGAAAGCTTCCCAAGGAAGTACTGTATGTACAGTTGAGATTTGAGCTGCCGTTTAAAACAATGGTAGGAGTAAATTCCTTATAAATCACGCAGTATCTGGCAAAAGACATCATCAACTTCTTGCATTTTCAATACTCTCAAAGTTCTTAACTTTTGAAGCTTTAACCATGTCTTCCTCTTCTTCCAATGCTAACTCAAACCCTGTTCCTGCAGTAGAGCCTGCAGTTTGGCGTACTAGCTTTGAAGTGAATGGTCATCCAGTTACAATAGAGGATACTGTAATGGACAACGAAGATATTGCTGTAACCGTGGCTAGAGATATGATCCTTCCTCGTGATGAAATAATGCTGGCAGCCAGGACTGATATTGAAGCAGTGAATCAGTCACTTGCTCTCAGTATCAGAGCTACTTCATCTTTGGTGAACGTTGTGGAGCGTCTTCATGCCAGAAGACTTGAGTTGAATACTCAGGTTCCTGATCTCCAACATCAAATCGAGAATTTAAGGAATAGACTTCGTGATGAGAGACATCACAGAAACAACTTGGAGAGGAGAAACCAAGAGTTCAATACACGTGTTGACTTTTGGAGGGACTATGTTAACACACGACACCTCGAGTTCGAGGAAGAGATGGAGCGCATGCATAAACAATTCGAGGAATTTCGAGGCATGATTAACTATCAAGATGAAAATATCATTGATCGTCCTCGCACTGTTTAGCATTTGTACTCGTAAACCCCTTTTCCATGAATAAAATCCATCTTTCTTGTCTTCATTTATGAATTTTGCTTTTGTGGAATTGCCATATTTGATGTGATTTACAAGAACTTCAATTCATGTGAGTCTCGTTGGATCCCAATGGGAATTTGTTTCGTGAAATATCTGCAAAACAAATATGCAATGCTCGTGAAGTTAGATGATATGCAATGCATCTTACCTGTTTTTGAAATATAAGTTCCCCCTCTTTGATGCTTCATCGTCATAGAGTGGCTTTGTTTGCATTCCAAAACCTTATTTGTTTTTTGATGCATTGGCTCATTCATGTGCTAGCCATTCGCTTAGTTGTAAATGCAGTGCCCATCTTGGGCTGTCCGTGATGATTACTGCTCTCGCTGTTTATCAAGCTTGACAATGCCCTCAAGTGTGATGTTGCTTGATTTATCATTAAGAAGCTTAACAAATCGTTCATCTCCTGGATTCTTTCAAGAATTATTCTCTGATTGATTGTGCGCATCGTGCCAACACCCATCAAGATTGTCAATCAGCTATAAACTCACCTCCAGTTGAAACATACCCTTCAAGGATATGCGGTCATCCATTTTCATGGAACTGTCATGTTATTCAGACCTGCATTTCATACTTTGCAGTACAAAGCTCATCGTTGTATGCTCAGCTTCTTTCTCAATAAGTTTTTCTCAACTCATCTAACCAGATTGTGAAAAGAAGTGTCTCAGCCTCATCAATGATGTTGCTTTTATCACCCATACTCATGTGGTGCAATGCGCATTTGAGCTTTAAATCAGATGGTCCCACGGTCAGTCTAGGTGGGTGCGGTGCATCCTTTCAACATTCATTCAAAAGCAATAATGTGATAACATCTTTCAATAGTCATAGCCATATTGGAGATGATAAACCAAGATGAAGATATGAAGATGTCCTTCAGGTACATCTTTGCTCTCAATTGTTGTCGGGGTTTACTGGATCATAAATTGTTCTTGAACATCATTGGCCTTAATTGATCTGAATGTGCTCATTCACTGATTATCTTTCTTTGAACCATATTGTCCTCAGTTCATTGATTCATCATTTGATCATCTTTACCCCCATGCTGATTTAAATACTGTCTGTTTTCCTTCTCGAAGATCCATTGTATTGCCCCCAAGAGTGTCGAGGAGAATTGATGTCATTTATGTTAGGAATCTGAGAACTCGGTCGATGTTTCTCCTCTTGGAAAATCTTTCTTATTTTGGAATCAAATCTCACATTTCAAAGATCATGTCAATTAAAGTCTGATTGCTGAAATGAAATTAGAGAGATGTCAATTTTTGAAAGTATTTTTGGAAATCAAGCTTTATTGGTCAAAGATCCAACACACGTTATTCAATGTAATCCTTTGATTGTCTTGTATTTTTTAGAGAAAAGAAATTGACTCGTTGTAAGATTAAAATGGCTTTTTCCATGGTTCTTTGTATCCATTTTAAACTCTAATTTTGGGTATATCTTTTGATTGTTTGTGATGAGGTGACCTTTTATGAATTTCAAGAAAAACAAGGTACCCAAGTCAAAACTTGAGGCTTAATCAAGAAAGATTGTTTCTTTTTCTTAGCACCAATTTTATCAGCATGCATAATAATTAGTAGCTTGATTCATGAAGTCATGACTGTATGAAACAACTCTTCAAGTTTTGAGATCGCCATTTATCGGTTCAGATTGCTTACTTGATTAAAAAGGACTTTCTAAAGCACGTAATGTAGGCTATGGTTCATGGTTATGAAAGAAAGGAATTTCACAATCTCAAAAGGTGTTTGAGGGTTTCAAGAACCTAGGATCACCATCAATTACTCATCAATCTCTTTTCCTCACGTTGTTTTTGTAGAGACAGTGACATATAACCTTGTTAATCTCAAAAATCAAAATTTGTTTAACATAGGTCATAATGCAAATCCAACTTTTCTTTGATGAATAGCCAATCTAAACTTTTGAAGATCATAAAGGCTTTACCATAGACACACCAAAAGACATAACGCTTGATTTTTCGTGTTAACTTTTGGTATTTGTTGTGTCTTTATCAATCTTTGGCTTTCTTCTTCTAGCCCTTTCTCAATCATTGGACTTTTGTTCTAAGCCTTCCCTTTATCCACCGACTCTAACATTGTCTTCGACTTTTCTAGGAAAAGATTCTCACTGCCCCCAGTGTGGGGTGTGATCCTAGTCAGGGTTTTTTATGAAAGAAATATTCTATCAGCTCAAAATGGGACTGCAAGGGATATATATTTCAAGAATTGTGAAAGGATGATACAAAAATGGCCTTTTCTCATTTCAAGCAAGGTCGGTTAGAACCGATAAATTTTGACCTCATCCAATGTAATGATTTAGACTTGTAAGAATCATAATTCACGAGTCCATAACTATTGAATCCACTACGTGTCATTATGCATACTGCTAAAACTTAGCTACATAGTGTATGGTTCAATTTCTTGTGTGAGCTCAAAAGTTTCTTGGTCACCTCATGTCATTTCAACAAGCATCGAGTCATTCAAGCAAAATAATTTTAATCTTCAGGATTGACTAATCTTAAACGCATGTTGGAGCTTGATCAAAATATTTTGTCAAAATAACCTTTGAAAGAAACATCTCATGCTTTCAGAACAACAAAAGGCAAAGAAAATACATGTTTCGTTAAAAGATGAGATGTGATCCCAAAACTCATAACAAAAAGGATCGACAGTTTAACACTCTTCTTGGATCAGCTTTTCTGGTGATTTCTGTGTTTTGCTAAGCATTTCGATCAATTGTCAATCTGAGGATGTTGAGGTGACAATATGGCCGATGACGTCATTTTTCACAAACTCAACTCGATTCTTGAAATTCTTGCAATTGTTCAACTGAATGGCACAGAATCCCCCAATGATATTCATGTATCTTTTACTAAGGGATGAGGGCTCAAAGGCACACTCAATCAAAATGGAGGAAGGGTTAGAAAACACACTACCTAAGGGATGAGGGCTCAAAGGCGTACTCAAAATGAGTTGAGGGCTCAAAGGCGCACTAAAAAGGAGGTAGGGTTAGAAAATGCACTACCAAAGGGATGAGGGCTCAAAGGCACACTCAAAAAGAGTTGAGGGCTCAAAGGCACACTCAAAATGGAGGTAGGGTTAGAAAACACACTACCTAAGGGATGAGGGCTCAAAGGCGTACTCAAAATGAGTTGAGGGCTCAAAGGCGCACTAAAAAGGAGGTAGGGTTAGAAAACACACTACCAAAGGGATGAGGGCTCAAAGGCGCACTCAAAATGGAGTTGAGGGCACAAAGGCGCACTCAAAGGGAGTTGAGGGCTCAAAGGCGCACTCAAAAGGAGGTAGGGTTAGAAAACGCACTACCTAAGGGATGAGGGTTCAAAGGCGCACTCAAAATGGAGTTGAGGGCACAAAGGCGCACTCAAAATGGAGGTAAATTGGCGGAGTCATGGCAATAAGTCTAGAGTCTAACAGATACTAGTAGACAAACTCGAGTGCTCGAGGTATGTCAATCTTAGCAAAGACATTTGAGCAATTGATGCTACAGTGAGACCTGGTTGGACCACATAATTAAGGCTTCCCATCGTCAGGGTCATCCTTTGATTCATCTCTCATTATTGTTCTAGAATTCTTGGTAGAATCTTCAATCATTCCCCTATTCATAGCTTGTTCAATTCTTTCGACAATCCTCACAACATCATGTCAATCTTCCCATGTTGTTGTGGTTATTTGTGGATTGGTAGAAACTTTCCAACAGACAGTGATCTTAGGAACGCACAGAAACATGCAGCACCACCACTGCCGACGTGTGGAATCACGCGTTGTCTCAATTGGAAGAGAAACTGATGAATCTGAAAACCCTTTTGTCTCCTCTTTGATTCCTTACTGGCAGTGCAACAAACAAACACCTATAGTGGGAATTCTACTTTGTTAAAGTTGCAATGCCTGCTCTTGTTTTTCTCAGAGCAGCATCCGATACTACTGGACTAGAATGGTGTTCACAATAGAGATGTCTGGAAAGAAGGCCAATGCATCAGGAACAGAAAGCTAGCAGCTATTATGTGCTCTTGAAATATGTGAAGGCTTTGAACGACTATCAGTGCAGTTGAACGAGAACAAGGGTTTTGGTCATTAATTGATGACTGAAGGCATTGCTGTCATTGTTCATGACAAAAAGGAGAGGTGCAACTTCAATGGAACATGGGCAAGTAGTGTTCCCAGCAAGAGACTGTGCAAACGTTCCCTTTCCATTCTTGAAGCTCAACACTTATTCAAACAGATTTGTTGAGTTGAACTACTTCACCTTTACTGCTCTCAACTTCATTTTGATAACGAGCCTCTAGCTAAACCTTGACTTGATTTTCCATCTTCATCAGTCCATTAGACCTCAGGTAGGGGAACGTATGTTTCAACCGTGTGCATGCTTGATAAATGAATGAAATGCACAAATGGATGTAAAATGCCATATGTTTTATGCATGCTTGTTATTTGTTTCAAGGTTTCCTTATGACGAGGAATAGACCAGATCAGATTCTCTTAAGAAAGTTCTCACTAAGGACTCCAAACCTACAGGAACTTGAACCGATTTGGGGAGAAATTTGATGCCATAAATCAGAATCAAAATAAACATTTCTCATAAAAAAAAGATGATGAAATTGTCTTTTATTAATTGATATTAAAAGTACAACAAGTCAATCTTTCCAAAACCTTGGACCGTCATATGCTGAGATCTCATTAATTCCATCTCTGATCAACCCAAAAAACTGATGGAATTCATTTCTGGTCATTGGCTCACCATCTGCTACTTGTTGGGCTAGGCCTCGTAATCCTAAAGCATAATTCTTGGCATCATATGCTTGTACATGATAGCGCATAGCTTCAGAAGCCCAACGTTCTGCTTCTCTTTCTGCATTTTCTTTTTCTGATGATAAGGTTTGCTCAACAGAAAGCAAATGGTCGACATGCTCATCTAAATTGGCAATGACTAAATCTTGATTTTGATGTTGCTTTTGAAGTGATTCATTTTTCTCTTCCAATTTTAATACCATTTTCTCAGCTTTTGATGCTCTTCTAACCCATCTCTTCATGTTGACATCTTGCTTCCTCTTATCTTCTGACAAAAGTACATATTTTTCTTGTAATTGCTGGAACTGAAGTTGTTGATGTTGTAGCTGAGCTGACAAGTCATCCTTTTCTTGTTTTATGAAAGCCAAAGTTGTCTCTCGAGTGGCTAGATTAGATTCTAACTTTCTTTTTTTAGCCCATAACTCTTCTACTTCAGCATTCAAACTTAGGTTATAAGATTCTTGTTGGGCGCGGACTTCTTCGTGTATGTCTTCAGCAGACTGAATCAAAGACCTGGGTGGCCCTTCAAAAGGAGGAACTTTGTACCCTTTCCCTCTCTTCTTTTGCCATATTGGATATCCTTCAGTTGTTTTTCCTTCTACTCTCTTAGCAGAAGTAACCCTACCAGGATGTTTCCATGCCTTCTTCATTGACTCCAATAATTTCTTCGAGGTCTTGAAATCTTCATAAAATGTTCCCAGTTTGGTAGTCCTTGGAATAAACTGCTCAAATCCAAACTGTCGTAAGACCATGTTGGGACAGTAACTAATACAGCAGCGGGCTCCTATCAACGGGACTCATGGGTACTCACCACAGTATGCTAGATAAGATTTGAAATAAGAGTATCGACTTCTCCAATGAAATGGAGATTTACTTAGACTCAAGAACATTGATTCCCATGTGGTTCTTCCTACTTCATGCAAGTGTTTTTCAGCAAAATTCTCCAGCTGAGAATAAAGATGCCATGGGGTACCAACCAAACCTGAAATCTTCCCCTCAATCATATGACTCACAGTCCAGACAAACAACAACTGCAAGCAACATCTTAAACGACCCCTTCCGACTTTTCTACAATAATTCAAGGATGAGAAAGTTTCTGCCAATATTGCTGTAGCCGGGTTAATTTTAAGGGTCGCCACATTTTTGAATACATTAACAGCCTCAAAATCGACCATTCCTTTGGCAGATGGGAAAAGAACCAAACCATATATCCCTAAGGCCAAAATTCTCAATCAAATTTCATTGCTTTCATCGTGTAATCTCCTCTTGAATATGGCTTCTAGTTCATTCCAAAACCAACCCTGGCTATTTCCTCGTTCAGTTGCATGTGAATTTGCTAGTTGACAGTCTGTCTGGGTAATCCAAGCAAAGTTAGAAAGTGCATGCTCTATAGGTGTGTAAAAGTACACCTTTTCTGACTTGGGACAATTTAGCAGGGATTCATACTCCTCGATAGTAGGAGTCATATCCATAGTATCAAATGTGAAGCACCGATATTCTGGATCCCAAAACCCTATCATGGCCTGAAAACAAGCATGTTGGACCCTAATCTTCAGTAAATGTGATATATCCCCATATTGTTTCTGAAAAGTGATTTGATCATGAGAGGATAATTTTTCCCAGCAGTTTAGCAGTTGTCCTCTACCAAGTGGTCTATCATCTAATTTAACATGCTCTGGTAATTGAGACTCAAATTCTGATGGCAAACAATCTCCTTCATCATGTTGGCTCAATTCTGATCTGGTCAAAAATTCCTCAATAGTAATGGGCTTTTCCATCTCACACTTCCTGTAAGGATCGGTGGAGATTTAATGAGCATATGAAATGTATATGAACATGTATGTTCATGCATTGACATTTGTTCGTGTCCTAATGGGTATATACTACTTGATAGGATCTAGCTCATAAGGTTTGGCTCAGTTTAGTCTATCCTTAAAGATATTTTTTGGTTCTTAGATTGCCCGAATTACTCGTGACGTAATCAGCCTCTTAACCTTATACAACATGAGTAAGGGAGAAAAACTCCACAATACTAGTTGCATAGGGTGAGTTACAATCCAAGCGAAAGTCCAAATGAGCATCAGTGGACATAAGTCACACTTGCCACCTGAATCTTTCTTTTCTAATCTTAAACAGGACGAGCTCGGGTCCAGAGCTTTTATGGGTTCATAGTGAAGTGTGTGAAGACACAAATAAATAAATATGCATGCATATGGCAATATGGAAAATTGAAAAGAATCACAGTAGATATTGCATAAAATAAATAATGCAAATAAAATAAATGCCCAAAAATAAATAGCAATAAGAAAGAGCAAATGAAAAGCATACACAAGCAGTTGGCTCAACCCTAAGTCCCCAGTGGAGTCGCCATTCTGTCGATACACGACGTCGGGCGACGGCTTCCGCTTTTTTTGTTTATTTTAACAAAAATAGTTTTTTTTCTCGATTAGGGGAAACAAAGATTTTATTGGAGTCGCCATCTAGTAATTTGAGGGAACTAGAAATCTCAAATTAGACACTGGTCCCAGAGATACGGGTACGGAATTAGTTATGATTAAGGGAAGGTAGACACCACCCTTAAAACATCCTTTCAATAGAAAGGTTACCCTTACTTGTGTGTTTTCTATTTGATTCACAATGCGATTATATTTTGGGCTTATTTGTAAATTTTTTAATGATTAAAGTCGGTCCCTAAAAATAGGAGACACATTAAAAATGACATCAGTCCCTAAAAATTAGGAGACTCGTCTAAAATATTGACGTTTGTCCCTAAAAAGAAGAATTACGTATGGGTTACCAAAAGAAATAATGGATATAATCCATTATATTTTGGGTTTATTGGTAACTTGTTTTTTTTTAAAATGGTTAACGTCGGTCCCTAAAAATAGGAGACGCGTTAAAAATGACATCAGTCCCTAAAAATTAGGAGACTTATCAACTTTGGTTTTTGTATTTTTTTACAACATGCAAGAAAATTTACAAGCATTTATATATAAAAAATATCAAAAATACCAGTTGAAACCCAAAAAATTACCTGAGTGTCAATGTATAGGTAAAAGACTGAAATACCCTCGGATTTCTCGAAAAATGACGAAAATGCCACTGACGGCGCGTGTGGCACACGCGCGGTTACTGTGGGCGGCGGCGAGATTTCCCGGCGAGATTTCTGTCCAACCGACGGTCGATCCTGGTAGATCTGAGGACGAGGATTCTGATGGAGGTGGTATCGTCGGCCGTTGATGGCTGATGAAGGAGAATCGATGACTTGAAGCTTCGGTGGCCGCCGACAATCGCGGCCCTTTTCTGGCCAAATGAGGCGGCGAAATCAATGAAAACCACCGGGGTTTTTCTTTGCATCAGGGTCGAAACCTTTCTGTGGTGGTGCGGAGGCTGGAGACGGCCGGAGATGGGAGATCGGGGGAGAGAGAGAGAGTCGCCGGCGAGAGGAGAGAGAGACTCTGAGCTGTCCTATGGTGTGAACGCGCGCATGGTTCACCGGTGCATCTGAAGGCTTCTAACCGTTGATCGTCGTTGAACTGATCCTGCGGCTGCGATTGGATGGATCTGCAAGTTGATTGGACGGTCCGGATGAGAGGAGCCTTGATCTGGTGTGGCGCGGTGCACCGAAAGCTCGGTACACCGTGTGACGTGGCGCCACCGGATCTAAGGGAGAATTGTTTTAAGGGCTGAGATTGATTTGGGTTGTAATTGGGTGTGGTAAGCTCTATTGTACCCTATTAAATCAATGGTTCAGATCTAAACACTATAGATCTAACGGTTAGGATATATTTAGTATTTTTCAAATTGTTTTTTTTTTTAAATCAATATCCTACTCGCATGAAGAAATAGTGAAAAAACGTGAATAGTAAAATTTTTTTTTCTTTCTTCCCTTTTTTTTTTCCTCCTCCTCTGGCGAACTAGCTATTTATAGCCAATGACAGGAGACACGCAAATCTTCAAATATTATTTTTTAAATCACCGTTTGCTTTTGTCATTTGTTTAATCACCGTTTGCTTTCGGCGCAACGCGTTGCGCCATTTGACAATTTATTTTATTATTATTATTTTTTTTTATTTTTTTTATTATGTATAATACTATATATTTATATAGGTAAAATTAAAAAAACTCTATTTAGTATTAGAAAAAACCTGATTCAACCACTAAAAATCCATTTTAATGACCGAAAATTATTTTAAACACCGGGAAAAAAAACTTTTGATGGTTATCAACCCAGTGAATCGGGTTTTGGTTGAAAATGATGGTTTTTAACCCGAAATAGCTCGAAACCCATTTTTTACTCTGGTCAACATGGTTTGACCCGTATTGACCCGGTGGACTCGGTTTTGGTCAAAAATGACGGTTTTGACCCGAAACGGCCCGAAACTCATTTTTTTACCCTGATCGACATGGTTTGACCCGTATTGACCCGGTGGACTCGGTTTTGACCATAAATGATGTTTTTGACCCAAAACGGTCCGAAACTCATTTTTTACCCTGGTCGACATGGTTTGACCCGTATTGACCCGGTGGACTCGGTTTTGACCAAAAATGACGGTTTTGACCCGAAACGGTCCGAAACTCATTTTTTACCCTGGTCGACATGGTTTGACCCGTATTGACCCGGTGGACTCGGTTTTGATGGAAAGATGCGGTTGACTCGAGAAAAGTATATTTTTGAATTTTTAAACTTTTTTTCTTAATTTTTTTGGATTTTTATAAATAATAATAGAAATAAAATAACATTCGAGAAAATCTTGGTGGATCCAAAATTGGGTTACAACACTTTCTATCATGGTCTCATAAGGGATATATGGTTTACTGGGTGCAACAAACATAAGTATTTCTCTATAAACATTTTTTGTAGAAGATGTGTCGTAACAACATTTGGATCGAGAAACTTTTTATTCTTACACCTCTCACATGGACATCTAATATTGTCTCCACTAATATTTTTTGGATTGGATAGTGCGTAATTAATAAAACTCCCAACCCCGTTATAATAATTCATTTTGTGCAACCCTTCGAGTGAAACTTGATACATCCAAGAATGATCATTCATTACTTATATAAAACCTATATAGAATATTGATGACAACATGTATTAATTAATTATGGGAACTAAACAAATTATCGATACCTAACTAATTAGCTATCATTGGTTTAACTCAAACTTATTCAATCTATTTTAATAGTACCCTTAAATCATTATCACTTTTTTACAAAAAATCAAATTCCTCCACATTTATCAAAATTTTTAACTTAACAATAAAATTGAAAAAAAATATGAAACGTACCCATTAAATAAGTCGTTAATTATTTCATTACAAAACACCCAAGTCATAAAAATCAAACTCAATTTCATCAAATTACAAACAATTATAATTTTTCAAAATCTTAAATAAACCCTAACATGTAGAAATCATATATTCATACAAAATATTTTTATGAGAAAAAGCTATAAAACAAGTAAACACATAAACAAACTACATATACTACATCAAATACAAAAAAAATAACAATTAAAAAATGAGTAGTTTTGCTTACTTGATGTGGGGAATTTATTGATCTAGAACATGGATGTTAACAAAATGAGTATTGGGGTGACCAAATTTGTGATAATGTGAGCTTGATTTGTGATAAAATAGGGGGTTGTTGTTTGCTATTTTTTTGCATAAAAAAATAGAAGAAGAAGAAGAAATTGGGGAGGGAGAAGGGGGTCGATTACAAGATTATAACTTAAAAACTACCAATGGATTCACCAACAAATATTAGCAAAAAACAATTTTCATCAGTAATATCATTTGTAATAATAACATGTCCCCCCCCCCCCTCTTTTCTCATTCCTTCATTTCCAATTGTGATTCTGTTGGTATACACCGACATAAACTTTCCATTGATAAATGTTACTGTAACATACCAATGAAATAAATTTTATCGGTATTGCCGTTTATATTTGTCAAATTTCTAGTACTGAAATAAATATTATGATGTTTATTTGAGACTGCGATAACATCATAGAAAGTAAATTGAGATAAATTATGACAATCAATTCAAAATTAATAAAATATTGAATGATGAAATTAAAAAAAAAACATTTAACTAAAAAAAGAATAAAATTTAAAAAGAAGAAGAAGAAGAAGAAAGGGCCACCTCCTTCATTGTTCATGGCGGTGGGGAAACCCGAAGTTTTTTAAGATAGTAAATAATTTGATATTATTATTTGAGATAGAACTTCTTTTTTTGGAACAATATAATCTAGTATTTTTAATTTAATCTTCCTTTGATCATCACATAATTGATATTTTAATCTTTTCGAGTAAATTGTTTCATGAAAAAAAGTTTTAAATCAATAATTCATGTTTTGATGGGTAATTTTGAAAATATAAAATAGTTGAACTTTTTTGAAATTAAAAATAAACTTATAGGTAAAAATATATTTTGATCTAACGTATAAGTCTTGCAAATATGAAATGTCAACTTATTAGTGACTATTCCACAAGAGAACTAGGGAACATCATCATTAGCATATGTTACACCATGGATAGGTTAGCAAACTCCACACTCCTCGATGAGTCAAACTTACTGAGTTGTTCCCAAGCTTCAATCCCACAACATTTTCGATGATTCCATAATGGCATTAAACAATTAAATATTCCTTGACCATCCAATAACTCCCATCCCAAGGTTTACAGTTATCTTCCCCACTTGCACAACTTTAATTACTTTACTAAGAGAAATAAACTACAACATCAATTTTAAAATACAAACTAGACATCAATTAAAAACAACAAATTCTTAGAGTCTCTATTATGAACCGGAAGTAGTTTCAATGCGTGTTACAATAATAAAACGATACTTTTGCTTTGTAATAAAGAATAATAAACTAGTAATTAGTTGTCAAATGATGTTTATACATAATTTATTTTTCATTATTATATTAATTAGGGATATATTAATTTTTAACATTTAGATACACAATGAAATGACTTAAATAATCTAAAAAGAAAAAAGGGGTTTAGGGGCTTTTTTTTGTCTTTTTACCCTTTTAATTGCACATTATAATGACTAAATTACTCTTCAAAACAAAAAAAAAAATTAAACTAATGTCTAGGGAAATTTTTATATTTTGTAATGATTTTTTTAGTTATATTCAATTTAAATGAGGACTAATTCAATCTTTTAGCAAATATAAATATAATTAAAAAATAAAAGTGGTTGGTGGGAAGCATCCATGCTTTTTAGGCTGCGCTTGTAACTCCTCCCACACTTAGGTGTTTGTTTGGCTTAGAGTTGTGGTTGATTTTTTTAAAAGGTATAATACTTTTAAAACACAAACTACACCTCACAAAAACAAAAAATACATGTTTTTTATATGGATCCCACAAAAAAAAAAAAAAAAACCAACCACACCTTTATTCCAAACACCCTCTCAAGGCTCTTAGCATGGAACAGAACTTCACTAAAGTTCTATTATTCATATGTAGTCTTCTTAGGGGTGTTTTGAAAGTGTGATAAAAGTTATTTTTTAAAGTATTTTTTACTTGGAATTGAATCATTTTTTTTTTATTTTTTAAAATCATTTTAACACCAGCACATCAAAATAATTTTTAAAAAAACTAATTTAAAGTAAAAAAAATAAAGTAATAACTAGGGTAAAGAATTGTTTGAAAGCTCCGTATCCTAATTTTACACTGCTATGTGATGAGGCAAGTTAACTTCGCTATCTCTTGGTGTCAGTTTACAATTTCAAAAGCTAGCAGCCTTGGACACCAATACCTTAGGATTTGTCATGCCTGACGCATATTAAAAAGTAGTTCTAAGACAATTTCATGCCAATTTATTGTCAAACGAACCACACATTACATGATGACTAAATTCTCATTAGCTCATGACATAACTTTTTGCTTTCTACTTTTAGTTTTTAACTTTGAAAACAAGACATTCCATAAGTTTCACGAGCACAATTCTACTCCTATATTTCACAACAGGTTCATAATTTAACTTCCAAATCTAATATGTAAGGAATGACAACAGGTTAACTTATGATCTCGGTCAGCTTCCTCAACCATTCTTCAATCTCTGTTGGTGGAACTTTCACCAAGCTCCTTGGCTATTCGCTTGATGTCATCCACTGAGTTATTTCCCTGAAACAAAATATATTAAATAGTAACTCATCAACAAGAATGAGAAACATCAAGGACAAATCAACAAAAACTCCCATTGTTATCATGGTCACTAATACAGAATGCTTTTGAAAGCTCTTCCTTTGTGTCCCTTTCTCCAATCTTGGCAGTCAAAAGCCTTTTATTGTTTTTTTCATTTTTCCAATGGGACTTCGAAGCTCATATTATCTGTAAGACTGCAAATAGCTGATAGTTTTGTATAGATATGCCAATAGCATTCTACAAATGCTCCTCAAATTGATTATGATGCAAGAAAGAATGTCAAGGAAGACAGTGAGAAATAGATTAATAATGATCGATGGGTGGAACAAGTTTTGTAAACACAAGATTATAAAGAGGAGGTCTCCATAGGAAAGGCCCCATTCTATTCCTTGCCTTTTTTAGTGGACATTGCTAAAAGCACTTATATTTAGACAATTACCATTATACAGAAAAATGTATTTTTATTTGGGGTATCAACTTCCACATTGTTAAGAGTATAAAGGAGGGTTTTGATATCCCAAGAACAAGAACCACCTTATACTATTATTGAAGCAATATTGATGTAAATCTTTTGATCACGTAATCAAGCAATTCCCAACGAAAATGATACTTTTCCTAAAAAAAAATTAAAAATCAGGTTTGAGAAGTGTGATACAATAGAACTTATCCCAAGACATCATCACTGTTGGAATTAAATCGAATGACGCCATAAGATTAATTATACATTGATAAGTCAGATTTGATTTTTATTCCACAAAGATAACATGTTGCATCACGCAAAACACAAATTTATTTCATAAATTCATGGCTCCTTGCTTTTCAGCATAAAGAACACTTATATAATGCTTCAAATTAACTCTAATGGATCCCTATATGTGGGCTAATTTTGGCCCACTTACAAAAATAACCAAAATAAGAAATAATAAACCAAAGACTAAGAAGAAAATAATAAAAATTTGAAATTAATAATCTGGATATGCTAAAATTAGATTTGTCACCCTTAAGAAGTCTCAAATAAACTAAGAAATCTGATCTGAATGTGAAATTAATTTTGAAGTTTTCTTATCTTGTTGTGCTTAGTCTCCTTGTTTTACATGGACAATTAATGAAGAAAATATTTCCCTTTTATACTTGTCATTTTAATTTTCTTTCTAAACTAAGAGAATCATTAATTAACCCTTCTTAGTTTAGGAAATCAGATCCAGCAGCCTCCCTACCATCCTTTGTTGACTAAGAAACTTTCTTCTTTATTGATAAATATTCTCCTAAATAATAGGGAAAATAATGAACAAAATTTCCTTGAATTTTAGGAGAATATTTTGTTGATTTAAGTTCTCCTAAAATTAAAAAATCAACCCCAAACAAATCAGATCTGATCCCAACATCTTAATTAACCTAAGCCAACTTTGGATCTCATGTGACCCAATAAAATCTGATCTGATTTAAGTTCTCATAAAATTAGAAAATCAACCTCAAATAAATCTAATCTGATCTCAACATCTTAATTAACCCATGTCAACTTTGGACCCCATGTGACCCTAACCTATGTTCATTAATAGGGACCAAAGCAAACCTAAAATACACTTCAAATAAACTTTCTTTGTTGTCCACAAACATCTCATGCATAGCCTGTCGTAATCTGACTAAATTACCCATAAAAAAATTGGGCTGAATCCATCACCCATAAGAACCTCAATCTGACCGAATACATCCCTAGGTAAAACCCCACCATGAAAAACCTAATGTTGAACCATATACTAAATTGTATCAATAATTAATCTCAAACACATAATTAAATGCTTACTATAAGGAATCCAAGGCTAAACCTGAATCATATCAAATTTAGCTAATACAATTCAATCCAAGGGGTTCCCATCAGTAGCCCTATTACAGATAATGCCTAATTCTCATGTTTTCTATTTTTCAAGAAGTTTATACTTAAAAATCATTGTATATAAAGAATAACCTAGTTGCCAATTCGAAAACAATATCCTTTTAAAAAAAATGAAACTATTTTAAGTTATTGTTAACCGCATTCACTTTAAAACAGTTAGCATAAAAGGGGCTATTAATACCTGTGTAAATTAGGAAAACCAATTCAGTCTAAAGATGATAAACTCCATTAGGCTGTTTTGGGAAAACCAAAATTGCAAAGTGCGCACAAACACTGTAAGGTGATACAACATTCATCCATACATCCACAAGAAAAATGGCATTCTAAAACACAGTAGATAAAAGAAAAGCGCAACACAAGTACATAATAAGGCACAAAAGGTCCCTCTTCTGTCATCTCAAAACCAAATGCCCTGTTATAAGATCTTTTTTGTTACAATTGTTTTGGAACAAAAACAACTCATCAAATGTGACAACATATTCATACCTCATGGCAACATTCATCTTTTCCGCATCAATGGTGCCTGGATAACATAGCAAAAGAAACCAACAAATCAAAAGAAAATAACCACAGGCTTATTGGAAACACAAGCAACAGATAATTTGAGTACTTAAGTCATCGGCATCAAATAGTTCAAATGCTTCCTTAATTTCCTGCTCCGTCTATAAGAACTTGCTTGAAGAAGCACGAAAACAATAACAATAATCATGATCATAAAAATTTTAGTTCTACAAATAAATAATACAACCTCTATTCACATTTTTTTAAAATAGTAATATTAGAAAACGATTAATTTGAATAAACCTCGGAGAAAACATCTAAGAAGAAGGTTTGGACAAAAGGGAACTAAAAAGAAAAAAAAAATATTAATAATAATAATTTACATTTCAAATTATTTCAATATTTGATCTCACATAACTCTCTGTGCCTCTTGCTCGAACTCGACCCAATAAAACTTGTTAGATTGGAATTGGGGAGGGAATCATGTGAGACTTTAATAATACAAAAAATCTATTGTCCAAATCCATAACAACAAAGTTCTTTTATTTTTGAATTTTTCACATTGAACTCAGAGCTTGTTTCTCTAATTCAGTTATTATATTATAATAAATAGACATGTGTCTAAAAAATAAAAAATATTATCCGTGTAGTTAAGATTATATCCAAAGATTGACTTAACGTCAGGTCCAGGTTATTGGTAAGGTGACTTCACTCGTGGATAATGAGTGAATCCAAGTTTTAACCCTTTTTTTTAAGAAAAAACACCTTTAATGATATATTTTGATAAAAAGAACTAATTTTTTTTATTGATCCAATCTAAATAGAGTTTAAGTCAGCAAATTAGACCCATCTAGTTAAGCCGAATATTATAATTAGAGTTGTCCGAATTTCTATTCATAGTCATTTATTACAATGAGAAGAGGTGAGATTTTTATTTTCTATTTTTATTTTTAATAATTTAAAAATTAAAAATAATTAAAAAATTGCTTAAGGTTTATATATATATATATATATATATATATATATATATATATATAAACTAGCTACCAACCAAGCAAGCCCTAACTGCCATTTCCAAATAAAAAATTCAATCTATTTATAGAAATTAAAATTTTAACAAGTATAACCCATGATCCAAAGATCTTTATGATGAAACAAATTAAATTTATTGAATTTGTACATAAATTAAATTAAAAATTCAGTCCAAATATATTATTTATGGTTCTTATTTTAATATTCTTCTAACTAGAAGTATTTTAAGTAATTTTCATATTATTTTTTTTCTAAATCTTAGTTCAAATATAATTCATGGTTTTTACTTTAAAAAAGTTATTGGAAGTAAAATAATAGGTGCCATACATTTAAAATTTCTGGTGGGTCAAGTTTTCATTAAAAAAAAAACAGTGTGAGATTTATTCCTGATTATTTTCAAAGTTACGATAGTCAATAGTATGATATCTCTATATTAATAAAACAAAGTGTTTTTTTTTTACATTATTTGTGGATATTGTTGGGGGAATAAATAAAGAAAGTCTTCTTATTGTACTTATTGTACTGGAAGATAAAGTTCCCTTTAAAAATACTTAAACTTCTCTTTAAAAATACTTAAATGAATCGAATATATTTTTTATCCCACCACAATTACAAGATTCAAGATAAATTTTCTTATTATACCAAAATTACAAAAGTAAATTATCTTGATGGGGGTATTTATTAGATATTAAAATTTCAGCAAGTTTGGCCCACAATCTAGAGGTTTCTATAACTAAACAAATTAAATTTATTGGCTTTGGACTGAAATTCAATTAAAAACCCATTCCAAATACATTTACTTTAATATCCTTATAACTAGGGGCATTTTAAGTAATTCCCATATAAATTTTCCAAAAATATCATTTAGAAAAATAAAATTTAAGGTATCTATAAATAAAAAATATAGCCACCAAATCAAAGACAATTATACAAGCAAAAAAGACAAAAAAGAAAAGAAAAAAGAAGAGATGAAAGAGCACGCAAAAATACTTGGAAGTTCTCTCAAAAATATTCAAGTCCATCAAAGAAGCAAAATATCAAAATCCTTTCCTTCATCAAATCAAATGAAGAAAACAAAATATTAAAGTCTTTTTCTTTGTTAAATCAAATCAAGTAAGATATCATATGGTTAAAACTTTCGTGCTCGTGTAAATACTCTTCATCTTCATCAAAACAAATTAAGATCTCACATCATTAAGGCTTTTGGACTCGTGTGAATATTTTTCCATTCAAAAGAAGATCCAAATATGACCATTAATCAAATGATTCATATACGTGAAGAGCAAGATCCTACTTTGTTTAATTTGAAACTTTTTAATTTTTTATTTGTTTCATATTAATATTTTTTGTGTTTTCATATTGTTTTGATGTGCTAACATTAAAAATAATTTTTTTAAAAAATAAAATATTATTTTAATAAATACCTAAATAAAAAGCATTTTAACAAGTAACTACTACCACAATACCAAATAGGCTTTAATCATTATGATTCCTTGTGACCTTTTAAGGCTGATATTAAAATAACTATAAATGGTGTAAGACTTATGTCAAGGGGATTGACAAAGGTTAACTTATAAATAAACTTGAATCTGTCTTCATATAATATTATTTTAGATAAAATAATAAAACCAAAACTATGCTTCCAGTACAAATTAATATTTTTTGTACACGATCCAAATCAAATTAATAAAACTATGCTTCTAGTACAAATTAATCTCTTCACATAAAAGATCCAAATATGACCATTAATGATATGATTCATGTACGTTTTCTAAAATCCAATAGCCAAACCTATCCCATAAAATAAAATAAAGAAACTTACCTTTTTGTTTAAATGCAATAACCTTATTTACATAAATTTAAATCTCAATTTCAATACAATATTAACTGTCAATTATTGTATAAACACTACTGAATTCTTTTAAACTTCGTGATTGATTTGAACTTACACCGATTTTCACTTCCATAGATCACTAAGAAGGATTAAAGAAAACACGATCATATCCTAAAAACACCTCTTATAACTCCCAAGATTCTGTCTGCCACATCTTGTCCAAATTGAATAGGCATGCTTGAGCTCAAATCCATCTCAACTGCTCTACTCTTTATCATTCGATCCCTTTTCTCCAGTTGATCCCTCTCATTTTCCTCAATAGTAGTCGTTCCTCCCTTACAAACACAACTATCCATCCATAGTTCAAGAACCTCATTAGCTATGGGATCAATATTGTCGCGAATAATTTCTTCAACACGCTCCGTCGTTCCACCGTCCTCACATGTTATGCTAACCAAAATCCCTGTGGGAGAAACAACATTTCGAAAGTAAAGGGAAGATGAGAAGTAGGGTTTGGCTTCAAGGACTTGTGTGTCAAGTTGTTTCCTAAGTGCTTCAAGTCGAGAATCTTCATAAAAAGTTTGGAGGTAATCTGGGTGGAGGACGAGGTCTTTCCTTGGAATTAAATCAAGAAAGAAGATGAAGTATGTTGGGCTGCATTGGACCAACTCGAACTGAAAATGTGGTGCATCTGTTGAGGATTTGAGATAGCCTTGGATATTAGTGATGTTCATTGCTCCTTCGTTTGGTAAGGACAAGTGTAGCCAACTCGACAATATGAAATCAATCTGGTTTCATAAAAAAATAAATTAATCATTAGTTTTTTTAATATTATATAAATATAATATTATAATAATTATTATATTTCCTTTTATTTATACCCCATCGGATCAGAATAGGTCAGGTTTCAATTGATTTAAGTTAAACCGGTTGAATGATATCAAATTCTAAAGGGAGGGGAGGGTTTTTTCTTTCTTTCTTTCTTTTTTTGCTTTTTAATATTATGTTTGTTATACTTTTTAATGGTTACTTTCCCTAGCAGTTTATGTATAGATTGCCAGCAAAGTCAATTACAAGATACTGAGCGATATACACCTATATATAATTCAGACAACATAATAGAGTGTAAAGATACCGAGTTTTACACAGCACGTCCTATGTGTAAAAATTATCATATTCATACTCCTATATATAATATAATTCATCCAAAAAAAATATCGTAATTGCTGGTAGTTTTTTTTTTTTCAAATTGTTAATATTTGTCCCCGTTTAATCTGTAGGAAGATCAAAAAAAATTATTTCTTAGAAAACCATATACGCTTCAAGTAAGTGTGTGAGAGAGAGGGAGAGAGAGAGTACAGGAGAGGAATCGACTCCACGGTTGATGCAAAGAGAACCTTGAGAAGCACCGCACTGGTTCTGATAGTATTCAGCATCAGGAGGGACTGAGGCTGAAGAAGGAAGGAGATGACCATGAAGGCGTTTATCCACGGCTGAGATTAGACCCACCATTAAATCTTTGTGAGGAGCCAAGAGATGAGGAAACTCCATTAACCTCTGCCCTCTCATCGGCTCTTCCATCTCAAATGGTGTGGTCGATAAGGCAAGTATTGAGTTTCTGATCTTTCTGATGGATATTTTCTTCAATGGTAGAGCTGAGAATGAATTTAGATAAACATGTGGGCAAAGCGGGAGGGTCATTGTTGGAATAAGATCCACATAAAATATTATTCTTCCATCGACAACAGGATTTGTCAGCTCGTCGAAGACAAATATTATTCTTCCATCAACAACAGCCACAGAAAATGAGTCACTTTCAACTATTTTGCGAATTTCAAACTTGAACATTGACTATAATGGGCTGATTAACTCAGTCCACTGACTGCAATGATTTTATGGAGTTGCTTGACATTTCTTCAAGCTTAAAGAACTCAGGTCACCATTGTCCTTTTCTTATTCAAACGAAAATGACAAATTGGGCCTTTAAAGTGTTTTTAACATTTTCATTACCTCTAGCCCTTCAAAAGCATTCAAGTATAGTTTTCAATGTCTTTTACTCTATTAGTTTTTTGTATGGATCTATCCACTCGATAAGCAATTTTCAGCCCCTAGAAATCAACCTACAACTCTGGCACTAATGAATATTTCATTCATCTTATTTTTCTTGAACATTAAAGGGTAAGGTTGAACCACGACAGATCAAATCATGTGAGATTTTGAGTGATTTTGGATGAAATGTGAGAAAATGTAAGAGAAAAGAAGAAAAAATCATTATTTTCTTCCTATTGCGTTACATTCTGTTCTACCAAATGTACACTGCAATTAAAAGATGTTTTTTGCAGGTTGCATCAAAGTTTCTGCATGTGAAATGGAGGTAAAACTATACTAAATTGTTAATGCATACCATTCCTTTTTATTTTTCTTCTGTAGATCCATATCATAAGGATAATATTCAATCTTGATTCTCAAGCGGGATCAACCTCAGAAGTCAGATGTTATAAACCTTTTGTATGGCTCCTAATACTCTATCGGTGACTTCTGGACCAAACAATCTTGGAAAGTTTGTGCCTAGATCAATCTCAATAGTTTTTTTCTTTATTAGCTCATCTCGCTTCATCATATAAGCCTTCTCTTCCTCTCCCACCAATCTTTCTCCACTAGCGCAATGATCCAACCAAATCCCTAAAACTTCCTGGGCAGTAGGATGTATGTGATTTTTTACTATCTCCTCCATTCGTTCTGGTCCACCCGCTTCAGCTCCTATTTGAATCATAACGACTGTAGGCGAGAGGACAGAACGGAGATAAAGGGATGAAGAGACGTAGGGTTGAACCTCAGGGAGTTTCGCAAGCATCTGCCTATGAGTGTCTAACTGGGTGTTCTCATAGAAAGTTTGAAGATAGTCTGGAGAAAGGACGGGGTCCTTCCGTGGAGGCAAGTCAAGAATGAAGACCAGTGATGTTGGACTGCTCTGGATTAGCTCAATCATGAAATTTGGTGCATCTGTTGAAGGGTTCAGATAGGCAGATAGGCTAGTTATGTTCAATGCTCCGCCGGTTGGTAGTTTACAGTGCAGCCAACTTCCCAATATGAAATCCACCTGAAAAATGTCCAGCTTTCAATTAGATTTTTTTCTATAAATTTTAATACAATTTTGAGAAGTTGAGAAACAAAAATAACTAAATCAGATTGATAACAATAGTGCAAATCCAGGCAAGTACTATGATTTGCAGCCTGTTTCATTTGAAGCCAATAACAATATAGGATTCCATGGGGCATGATGCCATAACCAAAGAAAGACTATACATGAAAAGGCTGCAAATTCAACTTCGACATAAGACTTCAATCCTCATAACTAAGTAAGAAGGTTCAGTACTTGGCTGCTACAAATAAATTATGTCTCCGTAATTTTGAAATTAGCATTCGATAAAGAAGCCAGGACTTTGATTACACAAAAACTAATGAAAGCATACAGATGACTGAATTAGCTTTTTGTTATTGTAATTTCCCATATTATATTTGTTGAATAATAAGTATAAAGCCATCCCTCTCCCGCAAATTAGTTAAGGGTTATTCCAGGTTCCTCATGCATTACTCAGTTACGGAATCAAACCAAGCTTTTCATGCGATTCCAAGACCTAGTACAGCAAACTGAACCAAAATCTGATAAGCACTATACCAGCTATACAAAGCATTAACAGACATATTATTATGTGATCCAACTGAGTGCAAAACTGTCCCCAATTAAGAGAGAAATAGCCCAATTCTAAATTTTTTCTTGTGGGATGCATGCCAAAACTGCTAGTTTCCAAGAAATTAGCCAAGCACAATATATAGGGTCCATCAAAATGTAAGATGGAAACGAATCTACAAAGCAAACACAGATTAAGCATATCTAAATGGATTAATAATTAATTAAGTCTGATTGCAGCTACCAAGACAATCTACCTTCTAAATAATTAGCGTTGATAAATACTAATCGGTAAGACTACTAGTCATAGCAACAAGCACTGGCTTAGAACTTTAGAATTATCGGTGGCGCATGAGCAAATAACAAATAAAACAACGAAGCAATTCAAAGTTTCAAACTGTGCTACAAGAAGTGAGATGGAGGAAATTACCTGGGAAGACTGAAGACCTGATCTGATATGAAGTGAAGCTTGGGCGCTCCCACTTTCGTTCTGGCAGTGTTGTACGTCAAGGGGAAGTGTACAAGGGAGGAGGTGTGAGCCAAGTCGATCCTCCACCGTTGATAAGAGATTAACCATGAGATCCCTGTGTGGGGCAGAGACAAATGGGAATTCTATGAATTTCTGACGTCCCTGGTTGTGGAGATCCATTTGGGACGCGGATGAAGATGAGGAGAAGGAGGAGGAGAGTGATGCAGTGGCTGAGATTTTTGTTCTTGAGGATTTGAGGGGAGGAGGAGATGGTAACGAGTGTGGTAAGTGTAAAATTGGAGAGAAGCTGACAGCCATTAGTTTAGATTTTGGATTTACAAATTTGAATCACTAATATTTTGGTTAACTGCTTTAGTTTCCAACTTGCCATGACAAGGAAATCTCTACGATGTTTTTTTTTTATTATTATTCTATTTTCTTAAAACGTTTGATGACCAGAAAATCATGATCCAAATTTTAAAATTCTTAAACCTAAATTTTAATTTTTTTTAACCTAAAAACACATTAGATAGATCTCTAAAACCCTAATTCTAACCATAAAACACATTTTAATTAACATAAAAACTCAAAATTAAAGTAAATTAAAAAAATTAGTGTGCTCTGATTTATTTTTTTTAACATTGTTAAAGGTAGGAACAACATTCATTGAATTGTTCTTTAAAGATATATCTATAGACACCAACACTGTAGTTATTAGTGGCTAGAATTTGATCACCAAAAAGTTTTCTCTCCCCTTTGTGTTTTCCAATGAATTTATCTCTTTTAACAATAGCCAAGAATTAAAATGCAAAACAAATAAAGTTTAATAACTAAAATATAAAAGTTAAAAAGAAAAATGATCAAATATGCAAACTATAAACTTATATGATCAAATTGAAGTTTTTCACGCTTTTTGAAAATAGAAAAAAAATTCTATTCTTGAAATTTGAATTTTAGTTCTTTTTCTTTCAACTTTTGTTTTAAGAAAAACCTAAAAGTCAATTTCATAAATGTCATTAATTTAACCTAGGAAGATCAAATGCCATATTAGGTATGCAAAGCATACTAATCAAAATAAATCCCAAAATATAAAATCATTATATTAGAACTTGTAAGGATGAAATTAAAAAGAAATTAAGTTCAATAATTAAAGTATAAAAAAAAATCAAGGACTTAGAAAGGAAAAATTGGATGTGAACAATATCATCTACAAAATGTAAGAGAGTGCAAAATGGAATAACAATTAAAAACCCAAAGCTTTTAGTTTATATTACAATGTCATTAAAATTATCTATTTTTTAAATACGATAAACAATACATTTAATAAAATTATTGTGTTAATTTTTGTGAACAATTTTAAAATCATAAAATACATTTTTCTCTCTAAAAATTATTATATTATGCTTCCTTAATTTTATTCACTAACACACTACACTGGCCTTTAATGCTATAATATTAATTCGGATAAAATTAATATATTGAGTTGCTAATTGTCACACACATATAAGTGAGACAAATACATCACCACCACCCACTAACTTCTCACCATATGTTATTGAGTAAGTAAATTCAAATAATTATGAATAATATATATTAATGGATTCTATTTTTATTAGTTATTTCACATGCGCTATACTACATGTGGTATCAACATTATGGATGCTTTTTATGGTATCATGAATTATTTTTTTTAATTGAGAAATGAAAAGATAGTGTGTTCACTTAATAAAATAAATTAAAAAAATATACAAACTAAAAAAAAATATTTTTTAACACTAATTAAATACTAAAGTAGAAACTTAATTTTACTAATAAAAGCAAAAGATAGATTCACTTGTAAATATTTTACATCGGTTATTCTTTTATTTATACATTTTCTAAAATCAAATAGGCAAACATATCCCATAAAATAAAATAAAGAAACCTACCTTTTTGTTTTAATACAAATAACCTTATTTACATAAATTTAAATTCTAAATTCAATACAATATTAACTGTCAATTATTGTATAAAAACTTTTGAAATCTTTTAAACTTCTTGATTGATTTGAACATACACCAATTTTAACTTTCATAGATCACTAAGAAGGAGTAAAGAAAACATGATTATATCCTAAAAACACCTCTTATAATTCCCAAGATTATGTCTGCCACATCTTATCCACGTTGAATAGGCATGCTTGAGCTAAAATCCATCTCAATTGCTCTACTCTTTATGATTGGATCCCTTTTCTCTAGTTTGGAATAAAACGTATGGTTGCGTTTTAAAAATGTTTTTGAAAAAAATTAAAAAAAAAAAATTTTTACTTCAAATAAATATTTTTTTTGTTTTCTAATCATTTTAATGTGCTGATGTCAAAAATAATTTTTTTAAAATAAAAAAATATTCTTTTGATGCATTTCTGAGTAAAAAACACTTGAAAAAACAACCGCTATTATATTCCCAAATACCCTCTAAAAATGATCAAGCAATGTATATAGATGATCACATACAAATTGACATTACATTTCTTCTGATAGATGTAACCTTATTTGAAAGGGGAAAAAAACAAGAAAAACACTCTCCTAGGTTGATATGATTTGGCCGAATGTTGTTCTGTAGTCAAGTGTTGGTGTTGCCCTAAATGATTGATGACATGGTGATTAAAGAGGTTCGCTCATATTCTTTATTTTTAATATTCAAGTATTGAGGCTATAATTTATTTTTTTATTAAATACATTTAAATACACCATATTGATATGAGAAATGTATCTCTTAACTGAGAATCTATATAAAAAATAATAATGTATTAAAGTAGCTAAGAGCATCTCTAATGACAAAAACCATTTAGAAAAACTAAATTGAATAGGCATGCTTGAGCTTAAATCCACCTAGTGAGGACTCTTGGCATGGAACAGAACTTCACTCAAGTTCTATTATTCATATGTCGTCCTCTTAGGGGTGTTTTGAAAGTGTGATGGTAGTTATTTTTCAAAGTATTTTTTACAAGAAATTAAATCAAATTAATATTTTTTTATTTTTTAAAAATTATTTTAACACCAACACATTAAAATAATTTAAAAAAACCAAAAAACATTAATTTAAAATAAAAAAATTAAAAAATTTTAATTAAAAAAAATACTTTTAAAACACAAAATTAAGCAGCACATCCTCTTGAACTCGCTGAAACTCACTTCTCCATCATCTGTGTGCATTATAAGCCATCAAATACGCAGGAAGAAAAATAGGAGCATCTAATTAAAACCAGTACCTCGCAATTTATAAAATTAACTTGGGTAAAGAATTGTTTGAAAGTTCCATATCCTAATTTTACACTGCTATGTGATAAGACAAGTTAACTTTAACATCTTCTGGTGTCAATTTACAATTTCAAAAACTAGCAGCCTTGGACATGAATACCTTAGGATTTCATGCCTGACACATATTAAAAAGTAGTTCTAAGACAATTTCATGCCAATTTATTGTCAAACAAACCACTCATTACATGATGACTGAATTCTCGTTAGTTCGTGACATAACTTTTTGCTTTCTACTTCTAGTTTTTTACTTGGAAAACAAGACATTTCATAAGTTCCACGAGCTCCTTTATTTCACAACAGGTTCATAATTTAACTTCCAAATCTAATATGTAAGCTATGACAACAGGTTAAATTACGATCTCGGTCAGCTTCCTCAACCATCTCTTTGATCTCTGTAGGAGAAACTTTCACCAAGCTCCTTAGCTATTCGCTTGAAGTCATCTATAGAGTTTTTTCCCTGAAACAAAATATATTAAATAATAATTCATCAACATGAAAACGGCCTCGTTCTATTCCTTGCCTTTTTCCGTAGACATTGCTAAAAGCACTTATATTTAGACAATTCTCAATATACAAAAAAATGTATTTTTGTTGGGGCATCAACTCCCTCATTGTTAACAATGAGTATAAAGAAGGGTTTTGATCTCCCATGAACAAGAACCACCTTATACTATTATTGAAGCAGTGTAGCTGATACAATCCAATCCACAGGATTCGCATTAGTAGCCCTATTTTTCAAGAAGTTTATACTTAAAAATCATTGTATATAAAGAATTATCTCGTTGCCAACTCAAAAGCAATATCCTTTTCAAAAACAAGTGAAACAATTCTAAGAGATCATTGACTACATTCACTTCAAACCAATAGGCATAAAAGGGCCTATTGATATGTGTGTAAATTAGAAAAACCAATTGAATCTAGAGATGATAAAACTTTATTACGTTGTTTTGGGAAAACCAGAATTGCAAAATGCGCACAAATACTAAAACTTTCACCCATACATCCACAAGAAAAATGACATTGTAAAACACACTAGATAAAAGAAAAGCTTAACGCATGTACATAATAAGGCACAAAAGGTAGCTATTCTGTCATCTCCAAACCAAATGCCTTTTATTAGATATTTTTTTGTTACAATTGTTTTGGGACAAAAAAAACTCATCAAATGTGTTAAAGTTAAAAATAATTTTTTAAAAAACAAAAATTTTATTTTGATATATTTTTAAATAAAAAAAACATATTAAAAAATAATTATTATCACACTATCAAACAGGTTCTAATCATTCTAATTCCTTCTGGCCCTTAAAGGTAGGTATGGAAATAACTATAAATGGTGTAAGGTTTAAGTCGTGAATTGACATAGATTAACTTATAGATCAACTTGAATCTATCTTCAAAAGATATTATTTTAGATAAAATAATTAAAAAACTAAAATCATGCTTCTAGTGCAAATTAATCTCTTCACGTACAAGATCCTCATTAATGATATGATTTATGTACGTTTTCTAAAATCAAATAGCCAAACCTATCCCATAAAATAAAATAAAGGAACTTACCTTTTTGTTTAAATGCAATAACCTTATTTACAGAAATTTAAATCCCAATTTCAATACAATATTAACTGTCAATTATTGTATAAAGACTACTGAATTCTTTTAAACTTCTTGATTGATTTAAACATACACCAATTTTCACTTCCATGGATCGCTAAGAAGGATTAAAGAAAACACGATCATATCCTAAAAACACCTCTTATAACTCCCAAGATTCTGTCTGCCACATCTTGTCCAAATTGAATAGGCATGCTTGAGCTCAAATCCATCTCAACTGCTCTACTCTTTATCATTCGATCTCTTTTCTCTAGTTGATCCCTCTCATTTTCCTCAATAGTAGCCGTTCCTCCTTTACAAACACAACTATCCATCCATAGTTCAAGAACCTCATTAGCTATGGGATCAATATTGTCGCGAATAATTTCTTCAACACGCTCCGTCGTTCCACCGTCCTCACATGTTATGCTAACCAAAATCCCTGTGGGAGAAACAACATTTCGAAAGTAGAGGGAAGATGAGAAATAGGGTTTGGCTTCAAGGACTTGTGTGTCAAGTTGTTTCCTAAATGCTTCAAGTTGAGAATCTTCATAAAACGTTTTCAGGTAATCTGGGTGGAGAACAAGGTCTTTCCTTGGAATTAAATCAAGAAAGAAGATGAAGTATGTTGGGCTGCATTGGACCAACTCGAATTGAAAATGTGGTGCATCTGTTGAGGATTTGAGATAGCCTTGAATGTTAGTGATATTCATTGCTCCTCCGTTTGGTAAGGACAAGTGTAGCCAACTCGTCAATATGAAATCAATCTGGTTTCCATAAAAAATAAATTAATCATTAGTTTTTTTTAATATTATATAGTTATAATATTATAGGGAGAGAGAGAGTACATGAGAGGAATCGACTCCACGGTTGATGCAAAGAGAACCTTGAGAAGCACCACTCTGGTTCTGATAGTATTCAGCATCAGGAGGGACTGAGGCTGAAGAAGGAAGGAGATGACCATGAAGGCGTTTATCCACGGCTGAGATTAGACCCACCATTAAATCTTTGTGAGGAGCCAAGAGATGAGGAAACTCCATTAACCTCTGCCCTCTCATCGGCTGTTCCATCTCAGATGGTGTGGTCGATAAGGCACGTATTGAATTTCTGATCTTTCTGGTGGATATTTTCTTCGATGGTAAAGCTGAAAATGAATTTAGATAAACATGTGGATGTGGGCAAAGCGGGAGGGTCATTGTTTCTCTCGCAATCTGTCCTTCAAGAACGAAGAGTAGAGTCGTGTGAAAACTCAATTATTAGCATTCCGTTTTTCAAATTCAACCAAAAAAAGCTGTAATCAAAGGACAAATATTATTCTTCCATCAACAACATCCACAAAAGATGAGTCACTTTCAACTATTTTGCGAATTTCAAATTTGAATATTGACTATAATGGGTTGATTAACTGAACCTGAGGAACCTAATTAACACGCCATTTAGAGCGTGTTTGGCAGTGTGGTTGCGAGTGTTTTTCAAATAATTTTTCGTGCCAAAATGCATGCCAACGATGTTTTTTTATTTTTTAAAAATTATTTTTGATATCAGCACATCAAAACGATCCAAAACGTACAAACTATATTAAATTTTAACAAAAAAAAAATTCAAATTTTTTGGGAACGCAGCCGCAGCCGCGTTCCCAAACGGGCTCTTATTGTTGTCTGTCAGATTTAGTGACCTTTGATGATGTAATAGTTTCTAGGTTTTTTGGTGTTTTTTATTTAATAAAATATTAAATTGATGTTTTTATATATTTTTAAATGATTTTTATATGTTACTAAAAAATAAATAAATTATTTTAATTGAAAATCACTTTTAAAAAACATCATGTACTATAAGCTATTTAGAAAAACTAAATTATTGATATGATTTTTTGAATATATTTTGTTTCTGTGTTTCTGTATTTTTGAAAAAATTATGATTTTTTTCGTAGACAACTAAATGAGTTTACAGATTTTATCTGTGAAGAGTAAGAAGACAGCGAGAGAATAGACATCTCAAGCCCTTCAATGATTTAGGAAGTTGCTTGACATTTCAAGCTTCAAGAACTTACCATTGTCCTTTTCTTCTTCAAACGGAAATGACAAATTGGGCCTTTAGATTTTTTTTAACATTTTCATTGCCTCTAGCCCTTCAAAAGCATTTAAGTTTAGTTTTCAATGTCTTTTACTCTATTAGTTTTTTGTATCGATCTATCCACTCGATAAGCAATTTTCAGCCACTAGAAATCAACCCACAGCTCTGGCAATAATGAATATTTCATTCATCTTATTTTTCTTGAACATAGAAGGGTACGGTTGAACCACGACCGATCAAATCATGTGAGATCTTGAGTAACTGTAGGCGAGAGGACGGAACGGAGATAAAGGGATGAAGAGACGTAGGGTTGAACCTCGGGGAGTTTCGCAAGCATCTGCCTATGAGTGTCTAACTGGGTGTTCTCATAGAAAGTTTGAAGATAGTCTGGCGAAAGGACAGGGTCCTTCCGTGTAAGATGGAAACTAATCTACAAAGCAAACACAGATTAAGCATATCTAAATGGGTTAATAGTTAATGAAGTCTGATTGCAGCTACCAAGACAATCTACCTTCTAAATAATTAGCGTTGATAAATACTAATCGGTAAGACTACTAGTCATAGCAACAAGCACTGGCTTAGAACTTTAGAATTATCAGGGGCGCATGAGCAAATAACAAATAAAACAACGAACCAATTCAAAGTTTCAAACAAGAAGTGAGATGGAGGAAATTACCTGGGGAGACTGAAGACCTGATCTGACATGAAGTGAAGCTTGGGCGCTCCCACTTTCGTTCTGGCAGTGTTGTACGTCAAGGGGAAGTGTAGTGGCTGAGATTTTTGTTCTTGAGGATTTGAGGGGAGGATGAGATGCTAATTGGAGAGAAGCTGACAGCCATTAGTTTAGTTCCCAACTAGTCATGACAGGGAAATCTCTAAATGAAGTAAAAATAAAAGAAAAGAAAGCCCTTTAAATCAGCCTATTCAAAGGCCCCAAAAGCAAGGAAAGGCCCTGACACCTATTCATTTTAATTTTATTTTTCATGATTGAGTGGAAGCGCATGGTTCTTCAAGCTAAGTATATTTTTTGTCAAACAAAACAGATATCGCGTCATTTGCAACTCCAGTTTCCGGTGACACGAGGGTCTCAGGGAAAATAAGAGCAGGGGTTTTTCAACCCCATAAATACATTTTTCAACTCTTTTTCCAACTAAAAACATCTAAAAAAAACAATCTAAAGATATACATAAATCTTTTTATGCTATAAAATAATTAATAAATCAATCCAAAAACTAAAAATCAACTTGAAAACTAAAAAAAATTCACAGTTAAATCTACCTTTTCAAGCAATTATAGGATAAAAAAATACATAAATTAAACTCCTTTCATTTAATGAAACTCGTGGGTATCAAAATCAACATGTTTAGTGGTTAAAATTGATATCAATTAAGGAATTTCTCTCTCTACCATCACAATTCAATGAATTTCTCTCTTTTTTCTCTCAAATTAGGGATTAAAAAATTAAAAAATGAGTTTTTATACCCAATTTGAATTTTCAAGATATTGAGAGGCCTAAATGTTGTCATTTAAAAAGTAGAGGATCAAAATGAATTTTTCACCCAAATTTTCACCCATATTTTTTAGTCTTCACCCTTTTTATCTACTTATTTCATTTTTATTCTCAAACTTTCAATACCATCCTTTCTTAGCAAATTAACCTAAAGTGGCCAAGAATTTTTTCCATAAAAGGGCTTAATCAAGTAAAACAAAAGCTCAATAACCAAATTTAAAAAAAAATATATTGCAATCCACAATGAATTGTGTGTGTGTGAATAGTAGTGTGGGCTACCATGCCTATTAGTGTTTTGTTAATACGCAATACGTTGATGCTTTGTAGGTTAAGTTAATTTTTAATGTAAAAAAATAGGTGTTGGATTTGTGGAATTGCTTTTCAGTATCATAATATTTTTTAATTGAGAACTTGAAAGATAGTTTATGTGTTTAATAAAAATTTAAAAAGTATTTTAATTGATAAATCATAAAAAAAAATTACTAATGTTAATTTTCAAAACAAGATGAATGCACATGTAAATAATTGACTTTGTGTCATTAAGAACTTTTCAAAAATATTTATTTAACTATATGAAAATTAAAATAGATATTTGTCATCTAAATTATATAGAAAAACATTTTTTATTCTAAATTATATTTTATTGTTCATGTAATTTTATTGGTTATCATAAAAAAATATTTTTTAAATAACAACTTATCATAATTTTATAACACAAGTCTTAATAAAAATAAAACAAAAGAAAGTCATGAATTGATAATTTTGACACAAATTTATTAAAAATATAAATATAAAAATATAAAAATATAAAAACATATTGCAATTGAAATAACAAAATAAATATTTTATTCCCATTGAATATTTATAAGAAAATTTAGGTGGAAAGGCTATACCCATATGCCTCTTTTTTCTTTTTCTTAAAGTTAAAATTTTTAAAACCTTTAGTACCAGAAACATATGATCCAAAATTTTGAATCTTTAAACCTAAATCTCAACGTTTTTTAACCCAAAAACATTAGATGGACCTCTAAAATTTTATTTCTAACCATAAAGCACATTTTAATCAAATTATATAAAAAAAATTGTTGAGTTCTGATTTACTTTTTTGAACAATGTTAAAGGTAAAAACAATAGTCATTGAATTGTTCTTTAAAGATAAATCCATAGACACCAAGACTGTAGTTATTAGTGGCTAGAATTTGGCCACCAAAAAGTTCTCTCTATCCTTTGTTTTTTTCAATGAATTTCTTTCTCTTTTAACAATAATCAAGGATTGAAATGCAAAACAAATAAAGTTTAATGACTAAAATATAAAAGTTAAAAAGAAAAAAGATCAAATATATAAACTATGAAACTTACATGATGAAATTGAAGTTTTTCATGCCTTTTGAAAATAGGAAAAGGTTCTATTCTTGAAATGTTAATTTTAGTCTTTTTTCTTTTAACTTTTGTTTTAAGAAAAACCTAAAATTGATTTTTATAAATATGTCTTTAATTTAACCTAGGAATATCAAATGCCATATTAGGTATGCAAAGCATACTAATCGAAATAAAGCCTAACATATAAAATCATTACATTAGAGCTTGTAACGATGAAATTAAAAAACAAATTAAGTTCAATGATTGAGGTATAAAAAATAAAAATTTCAAGGACTTCGAGAGAAAAAATTGGATGTGAACAATATCATGAACAAAATGTAAGAGAAAGCAAAATAGATGAATAATTAAAAACCCATATCTTTTAGTTTATATTACAATGTCATTAAAATTATCTAATTTTTAAATACATTAAACAATCCATTTAATAAAATCATTATGATAATATTTTGTGAAGAATTTTAAAATTATAAAATACATTTTTCTCTTTAAAAAATATTATATTATGCTTCCTTAATTTTATTCACTAATACACCAATCTTCAATGCTATAACATTGATAAGGATAAATTAATATATTGATTTGCTAATTGTCACACACATACACATAAAAGTACCAAATAACTTCTCACCATATGTTATTTAGCAAGTAAATTCAAATAATTATGAACAAGTTATATATATATAAAACATAATCAATTATCATAATTGATTGTATTTTTATTAGTTATTTCACATGCACTAGACTACATGTGGTATCAACATTATGGATACATTTTATGGTATCATGAATTATTGTTTTCAATTGAGAAATGGAAAGATAGTGTGTATGCTTAATAAAATAAATTAAAAAAATATATGAACTGAAAATTAAAAAAAGATTTTTTAACAAAGGTAGATTCACTTGTAAGTATTTTACGTCCGTTATTCTTTTATTTATATGTTTTTATTTATTTCATAAATACAATAAAATACAAATGCATCATTCAAATAAAAATTATTTATATAAAATAAAATAAAAAGATAAATTACATTAATCTCATTGAAATATTATGAAAATAAAAAGATGAATTACTATTTAAAAAACTTAAACTAAAAAAATTTAAAAAAATAAGAGTGAGAGTATTAATAAACATTTAAATAAAAACTTAATAAAAAGTAAAAAAGATCAGACATTATTGGACTTTAAATGCTAGACATGACCAAGAATAAAATAGCCTAGACATGCCTAGTTCATTAAAAATTATTTTGAAAAATCACATGATGCATTGTTTGCTTCAATTTTCATAACTTATTGTTCAATGGACAATTTTTTTATTACCTCTAGTAATTAAAAAATTAGAGTTTGATTCTTGGAACTCTAAAAACATATTTTTCAACTTGTTTTTGCTTAAAAACACTTTAAAAACATTTTAGTAACCTCAATAAACTCCAACTTCAAAAAAAAACTTTTTAAACACTTTGAAAATAAAAATCAAATTGAATCTAAAAACTATTGGTGAACTCCTATGTAATTTTCTCAACATGATTAAGCGAAAAAAAACAATCATCACTGATCATCTCTCTACAGAATGAACTTATTTGCACACAAAAAAATTTTGTCGCTAAAATGTGGTCCATTGAAAACTTTCTCTCTCCATATTTTTTTTAATGACTTTCTCTATCTTCTTTAAATATCCAGGGATTGAAACAAAAAAAAAAATTTAGGACTGAAATGTAAAAAGATAAAATAATTTGGATAAATAATATATAAATTAAAACTAGAGGGATCAAATTGAAGTTTTCCATACTAAAAATAAGGGGCCAAAATGGTTAAAATGTGGCTAAAATGTGGTCCATTGAAAACTTTCTCTCTCCATAATTTTTTTTAATGACTTTCTCTATCTTCTTTAAATATCCAGGGATTGAAACAAAAAAAAAATTAGGACTGAAATGTAAAAAGATAAAACAATTTGGATAAATAATATATAAATTAAAACTAGAGGGATCAAATTGAAGTTTTCCATACTAAAAATAAGGGGGCAAAATGGTTTCTATGTTTTTTATGTTAAATTTTGTCCATGTGCTTTCAAATATTTTTACTACAATTTAAATTTTTTTTCATAACATTGATTTTTAATTTAATATTAGAATATTCTTTGATATTATGAGAGCTTGCAAAATGAGAAACAAATTTTCAATATATAAAATCATTCTAATATAATATGGAAAAATAAAAAAAAAGGTTTGATAACCAAAATTTAAAAAAAATGACTTCATCATTCACCTAATTATTCGCCATAAACATTTTCATATTTTAACAATCTATAAAACCACAAATCAAATACTGCAAAACTTTTATACACCACTTTATATATATATATATATATATATATATATATATATATATATATATATATAATTGCTTTGTGTATTTCCAAAATTGTGGATGTTAATCGGCTTCAAATATAAAATGTACTTAATAATTCCATAAATAAAAATGACATTCCAATTATATCACATGTAAAATTTATATTTAAAGTTATAATGTGTGAATTATGTGTGAAATGTATTATTTTTTTTTTAATTTTAATCAACTGAAATACTTTATTTTATTATAAAAAATATATTTTTTTAAATAACCTTTTAACTATAGATGAGTGATTGGAAATTTCAATATATTTATAAAATATTAAATTGTATTGATTATGTGGATGGTTCAACAAGTTACCATGTGTCTGGAGAGAGAAATTCCTCTAGGAAATCTTCATACCTTGCATAACAAAAAAACAATATTTTTTATATTCTATATTTGCATATAATTTAGGGATTTTTACTTTTATGACTTTAAATAATTATTTAATCTAGTTTAAGATATTGAAATATAAAACAAGTTTAATCTAGTCCAAGCCTCCAAGGACTAGAATTAACTTCACAAATATTTAAGATAAAACAAGTTCATACTCTTTTTATTCTTAAATAAACTGAAATGTCAAGCTTAAATTTTGAATAGGCTTTATCCAAATTCAAATTTGATATGGGCTAACTAATTGAATATTTTCCACCCATTTATACATTGTCGTTTTCTCCATTTAATGGTGAGATGTTATACACATGTATTTGTCTTATGGTTTGGTAAACATGGATCATCCACGTTGCAATCTCTTCTCAAGACAACATGTCTATTATTCAATTCATTCTTATTCTTCTAACCCTCTTCTGTGAACCTTATGCCTTTTTGTCCAAAAAAACTCTCTCATCTCCTTCATGCCATCCTCGTTCTCTTGTCAAATTGTTGTCAGTGGCTGCCTGGATCCATTACATCCCCTCCCCCTTTAAAGATCTTCCCTCAAAGTGAGGGTAGGTGTCTTTTAGTCGGTTTTCTTTCATTCAAATTGCTTCCTAATGAACCAATAATTTCAGTTTAGTACTTCATTTATTGACTTTTTCTCTTCGATCTAACACCTTCACGGACTATGGTAATGTATTACCCTTCCAATAAAAAAAAAAGGAGTAGCTTAGGTATGAGATGTTTATCTTTGTCGATTCTCCTTTTAAGAAGGAACACGTGAAAGATCATATGTATATGGGATCCTTTAAGCAAGTCCAAATATAAGCCACCTCTTCTATTTTCCCCCTAAATTTTGAAGGATCAAAGTACTTGCATGGTAGCTTTTGGTTCTTTCTTCGGTGCATGCTTAACTATCGATGTGGTTGGAGCTTAAGGTACACCCATTTTTTCTTTTTACAACTCTAACTCTTTTTTCTTTTTTATTAACCTAAGCTTTATGCCTATTTTATGCCTTACATAGATTAGCCTTTATGTTTTATCTTTGATACGTGCTTACAATGTTTGATTTTATATGAATTCCTATAATGTTGTTTGTTAGACCATGTGGAGTGTGACCATAGATAGTCTTAAAAGGGGCTATCTAAGAGATGTATTGTAGTTGGTGTTATACCACCATTTTGTTATAGTCAGCCACTTAGACCATTCCCTAGGATTATCACCTATACAACAACAAAGATACACTTCTAATGTCTTATTATTAACTTTGATATAACTATAAGTTTATATGTGATGTGTTGTTGATAAATATAATTAGACCCTCTAAATCTAAATAGATCTTGCTCGAATCTATATAGTTTTATGATATTTTATGTGAAAATCTAGGACATCTTTAATGATTTAAAAGGAAACACAAGTGCCATGAAATAGGCATACTTGTAAATTTTGTTTACTACCACTTGAATAATTGTATATGGTTAAAAAAAAATAATCCCTTAATATAATTTATAAAGATAGAGAACCATGGTCTCTTTGGTACTAGTAAAGGTTGTAATATCTCTAAAGGCTTAATGTTTTCCACTTTAGTTTGCTAGCAAATCTCATATTATCTAATGTATTCTTTTTCCTCAAACTTTATACCCATTCAATAAAATTCTCTTTTTGCTTGCCTTAAGTTTTTCTCATAACTTGAATGACCTATTATTGGACTATCATATATAAATTGTAGGATGGCTAGTTTGAGGGGACATGTACTACTGAAATGAATTTTTTTCTTATACAAAAATAGTCATCTTTTTATTTTTGAAACCTTATGGAACTTAGGGTATATTCTTCCATTTATTAGAAGATTGTTTGGACTTTTGGATCATTGTCATAAGTAACCTTAAGTTCATCTATCCACTTTACTAAGGGTACTGTAATAGCCCAAATTTCTCTTTTAATTTCCCCCCTATGTTTTCTAGATAAGGCATCAGCCACTAGGTTTTCCTTACTTGCCTTTTATTCTATCGCAAATTCATACCTAAATAATTTGTAATCCATTTCTACTAGGATGGGGTCCCTATCTTTTATTCTAACATATATTTTAGGCATTGTTGATCTATTTTAATTTGGATTAATGTCCTAATAAGTAAGGTCTTCACATTTGAACTGTTATTACTATGGCACAAAGCTCTTCTTTATAAGTTAACGAGTTAACTTTTTACCTTTTAGGTCTTTATTAAAATAGGCAATAGGTCTGCCCTTTTGCATTAGAACTCTTATTGTCCCTTTCTTAGAGGCATCACATTCTACTATAAAAAGTTTAGTGAAATTAGATTAGATAAAAAAATAATGGGCTCATAACTACATCTTTCAAGGCCATAAAAGTCTCCTCAACCTTCTCATTCCAACTGAAATCCTTTTTTTAATGAGCTTAATCAGTTAGCTTGCAATGAACCTATATCTTTTAATGAATCATTTATAATAACTCGTTAAACCTAAAAAACCCATAAAGGTATTTGATGTTACTAGGCCTAGGCCATTTAACCATGGCCTTTTATCTTTTTAGAATCAAATTTTACTTTTTCCCTCAAAACAAAATGGCTCAAATACTCCACTTCCCTTCGTGTAAACTTGTATTGTTATATTTTAGCAAATAATTTATGTTGGACTAAGATTTCTAAAACATTTCTTAGATTATCTAGGTGTTGTTTTTCAATTCTAAAATGTGGTAGAGGCATTGGTTAACCTGAATGGCATGATAAGGAACTCGAAATAGCCTTCATGAGTTTTAAAAGATATTTTTAGGATGTCCTTTGGTTTTATTCTAATCTAATAGTAACTAAACCTTAGGTCTAGTTTAAAGAACTATTAAGATCCACATAATTCATCTAATAATTCTTCCACTACAAGAATTTGAAATTTATCCTTTATTATCTCTTTATTAAGGGCTAAGTAATCGACACATATCCTCCATGATCAATCAATTTTTCTCATAAAAATAAGAAAAAGGGACTTTGATTGGGTTGAATGGTTCCTGGTCCTTATAATTCCTTTATAACTTTTTCAATCTTCATTTCTAATAGTAGAGATATTGGTTGCCAAACATACCTTAAAAAAAAAACCTTTAACAAAAATATAGGAAACCAAACCAAATCTTGAACCTTTGACCCAATATGATCCGACTAAGTTAACCCAACCGAGTTGACCTAAAATTTATGATTCAACCATAAACCAAACAAAAAATCTTGATTTAACCAAAAAAACAGCCCAAAAACAAAACAAAAGTAAAGAAAATAGATTAAACACCTAAAAAACATAAAAATTAAAAAATTTATGAACAAAACAGATCAACCACAAAAAAAATAAAGAACATTGAACATGAACTGAACAACATGGGTTCCAAATCCGATCAAATACGGTCAAAATAAAGGCACATACATGTTAGAAATCATGTGAGGATTAATAATCTAGTATCCATTCACTTCAATTATCACTAAAACATCACGATTTTTGTCAAAATAAATTTAAGTTCAAAACCAAAATTCTAGGATTAAAACCTGCCAAAAACATGTTATTGATGTAAATAAACACTAGATTATCTATTAATCATGCATATCAAAGGTGTTTGTGCAAAGAAATGATCAAACATGATATGAATCAAAGGTCTAAGACAATGATTTCCTAAGAACACGAAGAAAAAACTCAGAAACCCAGCCATAAACCCAGCAAAGGTAGCCACTCTCAAGACCAGAAAATAGTGTTTTTTTTCTTCTAAAGCATGCTTTCTTTAACCTAATAAGTCACACTACCATAAATAAACATGTTTGAATCTAAAAAAAGTAACAAATAACATTAAAATATCTAAATCATGCATGAGGTAACAAATTCAAAAACTACCAACTTAAAAACACATTACATGTTCATGCAATATGGATTTAAAGTTGGTTTTCTAAACTTATTTGGGTAATGAACAGAGCTAGCATAATCAAGAAGAACATTCTTGCTTAAGCATGCATTGCTTAAGTTAAACAAAAACTAAAACAACATTATTATATAAAAAATGAAACAATAACATTATTATTATTATTATAAACTGAAACAGTAACATTATTATATAAAAAACATCAAAAAAATTATAAAAACTTTAGCAAATAAAACAAAACAAAACATAACATAACATTGAAAAGATGAATACAACATTATTTGTTGAGCATTCCAAACCTTTTTTCTATACTTGTAAACATAAATATAAAATAAAAATAAATAAATAAACACCTCAAGGAGGCCATAATGACCTGCTTTTGGATTAGAAAATATACCTAGAACAACCACTTTCTCTTTTGTTTTTCTTTAGAAAGTTATATTTGTCACCAATCTATTATCTTTTCAAAGCTTAGAAAATCTTTATATTAGGCTCCTAAATATTTTTTTTAAGTTTCTTATGAATATTTTCCTTCTTTTTTCTCTTTCTTTCCTCCTTTCTCCCTTACAACTTTAATCTTAAGGGAAGTATTTATAGGATTTTGGGAGATCTTAAATCCATTTCTGACCTCTTGATCTTGATGGAAAGGTTGTAGACCCTAGATTAGAGCCCATTGAGAATTCTTTGAGTATGAACACATGAAAAGCACATCAGTTTTTGCACGGTGGTTTCATCAATGCTAACTAAGTTGCGACACTTTCGAGACTTTATTGGAGTAATTATGGCATTATTGTCACCTGAGACCACCAGAAGTTGGTAGAGGAGATTCATACATTTTATTTGTATCCAACATTGCTCAATTTGAGATAAGTAAATCTACATTCATGCGTTTGAAGTTGACAATTCGATTAGCCAAAACTGTTAAAACAGACTCTGTTGACTAAACAACGTTTCACTCATCTTCTCATAATTCAATCTGAACGATGCATTGTTTATGGTTTTTAATTTCGGATTTGGCAAATTTTAATTGAGTTCTTATTCTTTCAATTGCTTTTAATTGTATTCATAATTGCCTCCAAACTATTAATTTCATGCAATTTCACCCCTATCAAACTCAATTGTTAGCCCTTATATTGATTGCATTTTTAATTTTAGTCATTGGTTCTAAATTTATGCATTTTGACCCTTAATTGATCAATAAACTTTCAATTTCTTCAATTTGACCCCAGATTTGATCAATTTCAGGCTCTACATTCACGCGTTTTTTCTAGTTTTGTTCTTGGTTTTAGATTTTTTTCAATTAAGTCTTTAATTGCCCCCTCAAACTTTAATATTTATGCAATTAAGCCCTTGATTTGACTAAATTAACTCTTAAAAATTACAATTCAACCCCCTGACTTTAATCTCTTCCGATTACAACCTATACTTCAAAAATTAATTTTTCTTGTAATTAAGCCCTCAATAAATTCAATTAAAGTTTGAAAAATTCTAATTGAGTTCTTGAATATCCAATTTTGAATCCCTCCTCAAATTGAATTTTCCTTTATTAATAGGGCTTTCATCAGTTGAAAATATATTTTTAATTTTTTCAATCTTGTATATTTTGATCTTCCTTAACCAGTCTTCAGTAATTTCCTCAGCGTTCTAGCATATTCTTCTTACTAATATTTTTTTTATTTTCCTCCAATATTTTTCAATTTTTTTGTATTTTCTTTTTTTCTTCTAATTTTTTATGTAAGGTCCTAAAATGGATAACAACAAGATCATTAAAATCTAATTTCATTGCTTTTAAGTTAATTGTTTTTAGTCTTTTAGAAAAGGGTATTTGGTGGGGATTTTATAAGCTTTTTCCTTAAAGTTTTTGTGATTTGACTCCTATTAGGAGATATATGTTGTAATTATTACATTAAGTCTTCAAAAACTCATTGTTAGGTTTGTTGATTTTGTTGTTGTTCCTCGTATTGTTGCTTCATGCTAACTACTACCTTTATCAATTGTGATATTATGGTATTCTTGATCATGGTTCGTAGGCTTTGATAACAAATTATAACAATTCTTGAAATTTGTAATAGAAAAGTGAAGAAAATTCATTATTTTATTGAATAAAAATTAAGCCTTACAACATCATAAAAAATAAAGAAAATTTTATGGACTATTTTAAAATAGTCTGAGCTTCGAAGGGACTAAAATTAACTTCATAACCATTCTAAGATAAAATAAATTTCTACTTAGATAATTGAAACACTATGTTTAAGTCTTGAATGGACTTTATCCAAATTTGAATTTGATCTAGGATAACTAACCTTGCACAATAACAAAAAAAAAAAAGAATAATTCAAAGTTGTCGATTTTTTTCTATTATGGCTGGAATGCCGGTATACTTCATACCATTTTAGAAAAAGGAACAAAGTAAGCATACTTCATACCATGTTTCTAATTTCCTTACCCTTTTCATTTTTAATAAAATTTTGACAAATTTAAGTTCTGATATTATTAAATTACCATCACTTTTGCATCTTATAGTGATACAATAGAGCCAGAAGTAACTTGAGAAGAAGGCCACTTCTTGGAGATGATTGCCAATAGTAGATTAAAAGATTTGAGGAAGCTTTTAGTGAATGATGTGTAATTTTTATAGCTCTACTATTATCTCTTTCATTTCTGATAAAGTCAACCATTACATGTTTAACATTTGACACTCATAATTCTATATAGAAACACAATGTTAGAATCTTGTGCATTTTGTCAAGGAAGTTTAAAAAAAAGTAAATTCAGAAGATTTTTAAGTTCTGAATTGTAATAATGATGTGTTTGACACAATCACTGTGTTAATGAAGATAACTTATGGTTTTATCTTTATATAAACAACTTGGTATCCTTGACTATTAATTACAAATGTATTATGAGCATTTAATCTTTGTTATAGACTAAGATTTTATATTTGGGCAAAAACTAGCAGGACATAAAGTGCGGTGAGGTATCCAAATTGAAATTGCATTCATAATTTATTAATTGTTAAGAATAATATATTAATTGTTAAGAATAATATATATGCTCAATGGAAAAAACCAGCTATTCTTTGAATTCATCCATTCTAAATGGGGAAATGGATTAGAGTACAACAGAATAAGTCTACGAAGTGTGATTTGATTTTTGTTCGTTACAATTTAAAGATTTAACAAAGATAAAATATTAATATTATCATATTAATCATAATATTAAAAATAATTAATTATTACTATTTTTATTAACATTGATATTATATACACACACGTATTCATATTTTTTTTTATATTAAAACCTTTTATTTTCTTAATATTTTAGCATTTTATTTATGTTGAAATAGTTGAAGTTAAATTTTAGTCTTTAACTTTTTATTATTTAAAATTTTTTTAAATTTTAAAATATATTATTTAAGAATGTTTAAAATTTTAAAATTATATTTAGATATTTAATATTGTGTTTATATGGCATAATTTAAATGTAATTTATTTTTAGATTTTAATATATATATATATATCACGTAATCCTATAACGAAACACTACAATATTTCAAAACCAAAATTTATTGTTTTAATAAAAAACAAAAAAAACTAACCAAAATGAAATTGATAACCTTGAATTAAACCAAAGATTTTCTTCCCACTGACACGCTGCCATGGCCCTGATGAGCTGTCAGACGCGTCCTTGCCTCGTCCACATTGCAAAAGGCAGCATCTCCACTGACCAATTCATACTTGTTTTCAGTCAACCCTCCTTGCTGGACATTCCGCCTTCTTTTCCAAAGAAACCTTGTCATCTCCTTCACGCCATCTTCGTTTGCCAGCGACGGCCCAAATCCCTTACATCATCGTAATTTGATCTCCTTCTTCTTCTTCTTCTTCTAACTCCTTTAGTTGGAGCAATAACATTAATTTCTCAGAAGAACAATAAAACTAACAATCAAATCATTGATGACAGCACTTTTAATCACAAAGGAAATTAGGTTATTATGTAGAGACAAAATCCATCTTCGCAGTGCAAACTTGAAAGAAGAGAAGAGGGGGTTGCAGACCCATTTTCCTTCGGTCTTCAACCCCCACCTAGATTATACATTACCATTCCATCCTTATTATTACACTAATCACAATTACAACCGCAGACTACTACTTCTATTATAATAACAGTGAAGTAGATCCTTCTGTCTACTCCTTTTACGGCTAAAAACGATCAGCTTCAGGCGGCGCACGTTCCTTGACCATGCACACCACCGATTTCTTCAATTACAGATCTTGATTTCCTTTGCACGGCCCCCCCCAAGCCCCATTTTCTCATCACGGCCCCTCTTTTTCTTGTTTTGACACTTCAACAAAACCCCAAACAATTTCAAGCCCCCCCCTTCCCCACCGTCACCATCATGATCGGTATCATCATGGTCAGTATCATCGCTAGTATTTTCATCATCATCATCATCTTCACTTTGATTATCGCCAACATCGGCCTCACCATTACACGTGGACCCACCACATCCAATGATGCGATTGATTTGATCAGGGCTCACCTTGACATACTTCGTCAAAAAATTAATCAACTCCCCACATTGTTTCTTAGCTTGCTCGAGTTCACTGCTCAGGACGTCGTTGTCTTTCTTCAACTGCTCGTTCTCGATCGATAAGTCGGCGACTTGTGTCGCCGCAGTTTCGACCGACCCCGGGTTCTTCGAATCCGGTGATGACGTTGACGTGGACCCCAGGTCCTCTCCGGAGTTGGACGAAGAGGATGCGCCTCCGGATTTTCCGGCAGGCGAGGTTTGGGTTGTCGGAGACGCAGCCGCTGTCTTTCGGCGGCGGATCTCAGCGAGGAGCTCCTTCTGTCCTCGCCGGAAGTTCTCGTTGGCGAATTCCCATTTGTCTGGCACGATTTTTCTAAAGCCCTGAAAAACAGTAAAAAATAATTAGAAACAAAGAAAATTCCATCGGCAACCAATTTTAAGAAAAAAAGGAAGCGGATAAACACATGCAGGTTTCTTCGGTACCGTCAAAGTTGAAAAAGGAAAGGCGATGTGGAAAAAACTAGGAGACACGTGGCCCACATAATGTAGTTCGGTGGGAAATAAAATCGGCGCAGCCAACAGGGAAAATCTTGGTTGAGATATGAAAACGAACTTCCAGAAAGGTTAATTTTCCACACGCAATTGGATTAGTTCAATAATTGCTCCCATGGTTATGATACTATTATTATTAAAACATTTATATTATTATTTTAATTGAGATTTAGTTATTTCGTGGAATAGTTATTTTTCATAATATTTTTTTGTTTCAAAATAAATTAAAATAATAATTTTTTATAATTTATTTTTAATATTAATATTAAAGACGCATGTCCACATCTTATAAGGACCACGGCAAAGGGTACCTTAACCCTATATCTACCAAAGTTTCTCTTCACTTAATTAACAAATAGCCTTCCTAAATATAAAGAACTCATACTTGCAATCCTTTATTGTTTCTAAATAATAAACCGTTCTTATTATTTTATTTTTATGAAAGCAAAGTTATTGATGAAAGTCAACCCAAGTTAATGACTTTTGGGGATCTAATTTGAAATATCTATACATAGAGGGACCTCCATGGGCATTTTAAACCTTGATTTAACTTAATTTAATTTCTCCTACAACTCTCTACCTTGCTGAACTTACGGCCCCACTATGTAGCTGCCTCCACACACATGCTGAAAAATGACCAGAGACAGAAAGACCATCATGTCCTTCACCTAATGCTAGTTTCTCGGTTTAAGCACGGGTACAATCGACCTTAGGCTGGCAGGAAGATCAAGGAATCGATCTTAAGTCATCGTTTTCATGTAGCAAAAAAGAAGAATACCCCTCCACCCACCAAACAAAAAAAAAAATCAAGTAAAGCGGACATGAAGGTGCAAAGAAATTGCACGCATGGTTTTTCTTCCAGAAAAAGAAGATGAATCGGTCAACGAAGACAACAAAAAGGGGTTTCTAAACAACATTAGATAAGCCAATAAATCATACACTTGCAAGCAAGAAATGATGGAAATAAGAGCTAAAAGAAGAGTAAAAAAGACAAGAATGATGGCAAGTAAATAACTTACATAGGTATTGAGCTGGCGAACAAAGCTAGAGAAGTTGTTGTGTTTGAAATAGTTAGGAAGCAAGTCCTTGGCAAAATCAGCAGTTTTCCACACAACAAAGGTTGTGCCGGTTTCATTCCATGATATCACATCATCAGTGCTTGGATCATCCACCAGCTGGTAGGTCTTCGTCAAAAACGGCGCCGGAGCCGACCTCTGCGCCATTTCTTCCAAATCTACCCCTCTCACCAAACCCCTACGAAGATCTCCAAAAACCTATATCTAATCTACCCCAGAAAAGAGCGAAGATCCCCCTTCCTATGTGCACTTATGCCGTAAGTACTGGAAAAAAAAAAAGAGGAAAAATTAAAGAACAAATCCTATATTACCTTGTTGGGGCGTAGTTCACTTTAGACAGAGCAACTAAAAAGCAAAAGAGCAGTCAAGAATTCCCAGTCCCAGCAATAGAATCCAGAAAGAAAGAACTTAGAGCTAACAAGATTGTTGAACAGTTTCAGCCTATCTGCTTCCATGGATGTTCTTGATTACCAAGATGAGACCTATGGTTTTTTTTGTAAGAATCCACAAACCCAAGACCATAACTTCCCTCTAAAGCACCTTCTTAGAGAATTATTTAACTTCTTGGTTTCGTGCACGGGACTCTTATAAAGGGGAAAGGCGCCATAGAAAGTGACGCAGGTTCTAGAAATTTTGAGAAACCAAACACTCGTGTTAAAGAAAACAAAGAAAAGCCCACTTCAATACTCTTTCAAAGCTGCAGTAATATTATAACAGTATAAACACAAAGGGGGGGGAGAGAGAGAGAGAGAGAGAGAGATGCAAACAAACAAAATAACACGCTTTTAAGAGAGAAAGAGGAATTAAAAAAAAATAAAAAACGGTGGTGGTGGTGTCCCATTGTTTCTTCGAGGGAAGCTTCTAATACATTTCTAAATTGTACTAATAGAAATGTTCAATTATCTAAGATCAACACTTGGATGATGGCTCCTTGGCGGGTACTTTTCTTCAGAACGGCAAGAAAATGGGGTTAGGAAAAAACTTCTTTTTGTCCGTTTATTTTCCACGCCTAACGTTTATTCCAAATAAGGGGGCTTCTTTTCTTCGTTATTTTAGCCACTCTTCTGTTTATATTGGCAAATTCCCTGCTTACTTTCCTCCTTTAGCTGGGTGATTAACATACCGTTTTATATTGAGATAATTGTTTATTTTTTATAATATTTTTTTATATTAAAACATTACAACTATTCAACAATATAAAATAATTAATTTAAATTTTTTTTTTTTTCAAAAACACCACCATGCCGCAGCCTGAAAAGGTTGAACTGCTGATGATGGAATCAGCCTCCGCGTTCAATAACTCTTTGAATTCAAAGAGTTATTTAAAAAAATAAAAAAATAACCTTGAGTTATTGTGATTTGTGAGTTGGAGTGGTGAAATGGGATATTCCCTGAGTTGTCGAAGAAATTACTTACTAAAATTAGGGAAAACATATCAAACTGCTTTACAGTCGACATCACAAAAATAAAAACAGTATAGGGTTCGCTACATAAATAAATAAATACTATTGCACCAACTTTTATGTTCCTTACTTGGATGTATATTGATTTATAAGTTTGCGGTATACCGTGGCTCAAATAAAAAAAAATTCAAGAATTATTTAATATTATTATTAAATCTAGTCTAACATATTAATTTTAAAATTTCTTGACTCAACTTTTTATCTAGCCTGTGATTAAAATTAAATTACATAAAAATTATCATTACGTGATCCAGTCGAGTTGAAGAATTCAAAGATAACTTTGATAACCGGCAAAAAAATGGATTGACTTAAAAAAATGAAAATGAACTTTTTTTTAATATTGCGAAGAAAGGATATTGAATCAACTCAGATTTTATAATTGAACTCATCAAATCCATGATTCAAATTATAGATTCCACTAAGTTTAAAAATATATTTTATATTTAATTATACGATAATAAAAATAAATGCTCGTTAAACCAAGTACAAACTAAATGTTGACATTTATTTAAGACTATAATAATATTATAGAAAGGAAATTAAAATTATTTATGAAAAATATTAAAATCAAATAAATATTAAATAATAAAAAATTAAAAAATTAAAAAAAAAAATTAAAATTAAAAAAAAACCATCCCTTTCATTGTTGAAATGAATAATGAAAGAGAGAGGTTGAAACCATAGCTTTTTTACGACTTGTTTAGCAATGTAGCTATGATTTTGAAAAAAATTCAATATTTTTGAGTCTTGAGTGGCTACTTTTCCAACAATATTAAAAAAAATTTACCTTAAATTTGTTTTAAAGCTAAATCACGTGTTTTACTAGTCTTTCAAGTTATCTTTGAATCTATTAAATTAACTGGATCACGTTATAATATTTTTTATACTATTTAATTTTAATTTTAGACTAGGTAAGAAATCGAGTTAATAAATTTTAAAATTAATTTACTAGATCAAGTTTAATAATAATATCAAATAATTTTTTACACGAAATATTATTTTCAATATTTTTATATATGAGCCATGCTATACCATGACATTATAAACCGGTATACATCTAAATAAGAAAAATAAAAGTAGGTGCAATAGTATTTATGTAGCAAACCCTTTACTGTTTTTATTTTTGTGACGTGGACCGTAAAACAGTTTGATAATTTTTTCCTAATTTTAATACTTAACTTCCAATTTAGGAGGTTTATGGCTTTTGATAATGAAAACCGGTATTTTAATTATTATTTTTTAAATAACTCTTTGAATTCAAACGAGAGAGGAGAATGAATGGCCTCTGCCGTGCGATTGAATGCCATCGTTAGCAATTCAACCTTTTCACTTTTCACACGGTGTATATTTTTATGATGCTATCGTTTTTTTTTTAAATAATTGTTTTAAATTATTTTTAGATTATTTTAATATGCTAATATTAAAAATATTTTTTTAAATTGTTATGTTAATATATTTTAAAATAAAAAAATATTTTAAAAAACAAAGAATATTAAAATACTAAACTTGCTCTCGAAGGTATTAAATAATTAGAGATTCCACGTCATGGAGACCACCTATTTTAATGTTAGGCCAGTGGGGTAGGTTTAGAGACCAGCAAAAACTTCTTCCTTGATTGAGCAGCTTATCATGGAACCAAGTTTCGCTGAAGTTTGAATTAATTAATTAATTAATCAAGCAATAAATTGTTGGAAAAGCAGCCACTCGAGGCATGAAAATCAAATTCCTAAACTACAAAAGTCGTCAACTACTACTCCCAAATTCACCGGCTTTGAAAATATGTCTCCTGTCCAATGCGAAATTGCCCTTGATTATCCTAACATGCGTTTGAGGTGTGTTTGAAATTGTGGTGGTGAAGGTGATTTAAAGTGTTTTTTATTTAGATATGTATTAAAATAAAAAAAATTATTTTTAACATCAGCACATTAAAATAATATGAAAAAATATATAAAAAATTCATTTTAAATAAAAAAAATTCACAGTTTAAGAGAATATAATTTTCATCACGTTTCAAATAGAGCCTGAACCTCGTGTGTTTTGAGTGTTGTAATACTCTCTTCATATTTTAAAAAAATTATATTTTACATACTATTATATATTGAATAAAAAATTCTTAAACTTGAACCATAAAAAAAACATAACAAGTCTATTTTTATAATTGTTAATATCCAAAATGCCTTTATGATTTCCGCATCCTTTTCCTTGTCCATCAATTCTACATGTTCATCTTTCCCAATTAAATTCATAATATAAAAAAACTAAATAAATTATATTAAAATCTTCACCAAACTATTTCAACAATCTCAATTAATTATGGATGGCATGGAGCTAAAACATTGGAAAATCCCTCATGAACAATAGCCTAGACCTTACACCAATCATTGATTTAGTGACGGCAAGCAATGACAATCAGCTATACATCAAACGAGGCATTAGTACTAGCAAAATCATGCACCCACAAAGCCCAACTTATAGCTAAACAAGAAAAATACTTTTAATATTAATATATTAAAATAATTTAAAAATATAAAAAATAATTCAAAATAAAAAATTTTTAAAACATAAAAACAAACTTAGTGTTATTCTACTGTAAAAATCATGCCATCCTCTTTCTCTCACCACATCGAACACTCACGCCAGTCAGAAGTCATTGTCCTCTGTTTTTCATCCCTCCTCTCTACCATCACAATGGCGGGGGGGAATTAGAGAAGTAGTAGAATTAATAAATTGATAGTTTTAATTTCAAATTAGGGTTAGGTGAGGGAAGGTGGAGAGATAAGGAAGGTAGAGGAGAAAGAGACAGGAGTGATAGAATAGGAAAATGAGAGAAAAAAATAAATAGAAATTTGAAAAGTAAACAAGAAAATCAAGTTAGGGATATTTTTATCTTTCAATCAAAATTTAAAATTAACACTGATTTAATATGTGTAATTTATATACTTTAAAGAAAAGAAAAAAAACATTGATCTTGATAGGTATGATATTTATATGCAGTTTATTTTTTTCAAATGGGCTAGAAGCATGCATATTGTATATTTTTAGGATAATTAGTGCTATCTTCAGTTAATAATTATCCGTATTGATGGATTTTTTTTCTCTCTCTTTTCTCTTCTCCTATTAATTTTCATACTAAGCAACCATTTAATTTTTAATTTATTTAGATTTGGTGCATATTTGTTTTTAAATAATTTATAAATTTTGAAAACCTTTTCAATTTTATCTCTCTTATATTTTTCATCTTTCACTTTTTGTCTTAATTATTTTGATTTTTATTTTTTTAGATACATTTTAAAGTTATTTTTTATATATAATTTCATCATACTTTATTTTTTTTCCTATCAAATATGATTCCTCATTCTTTTAATTGTTATTGTTTTTAATTTGATATTTTTTTATGTTTTATCGTTCAATATTAAATTGATTTGGAATTGAGTTTCTTGATTGAACTTGAGTCTTAAATTTCATGAGTTGTGAGTTTTAGAGATTAATCCAAGTTTATAAGGTTTGTTAAGGAGATATTTTTTTTAAACTCATGTTTTTTTAATTTTATACTTCAACATTTATTCATTTAGAGATTAGGCTCTGCTGTTTTTATTTATTAGTTTTCTATAAATGTTATCTTGATTTTTTTAATTTGTTATTCTTTGTTGAATTTACTTTGTTGATTTTTTTAAATTGATATTTTTTTTATTTTATTCTTCAATATTAGATTGATTTTGAATTATTTTTTTTTCAATTTCGCCAATTCAATATTGGATTATTTTATAATTGAGCCTCGTAGTTTTGTTCAATTTGTTTTCGTTGATAATTTTTTTAACCTTTTATTGACATATATAATCATTTGATAAAATAAAAGTTTATTTTAAGAAATAAAATTATTAAACATAACTGAGTACATGACCCGTGTTATGAGATCAAATATTTTAATTTTAATTATTTCTTGATCAAATATCAATTTAACTAATTAGATGGACGTGTAAGCATCTCAACTAATGATTGCAAATTTTTATATTAAAAAACCGTTGAAAAAGTTTGTATATTTATTTTTTTTATTAAAAAAGTTTATTCAGCCCGTGAAAAGAAAAAACACATGTAAAATAGCTGGTATATAATTATATCAAGTTGAATGGTGATAGCAATTAATAATCTGCTCCATTCTCTTTTAGCACAATCACTTTGTCACCCTTCATTCCACTCTAATCGTCAACTCTCCACTAATTTGTTAGGGAGATTTGCATTACAAAGTTTCATTCATGCATATAACATAAATATCTTCTGTCTCTGGTTTAGAAATTACAGTTTCTTTACTAATTTGTTAGGAAGATCTCCTTGTTTTTCCCCCCAAATTGCGTTGCATAGAAAATTTCAAGATTAATTAAATGCATTTAATTGCTTTTTTGTTTTTGTTTTTTCTAAATCTATTGGTTTAAGAAAACTAAGATGGGCTAGTGGCCAGATTGATTCCTTGTCGCAGAGGGTATTAGACTTAATAAAAAAAAGAATTAAATTACATAAAATTAGCCCAATTGCAACCTTAATCTGAATTATCCAATAAATATTAATATTAATATCAATAGCAGCAAATATTTGCCCCCATCAGCACAACTTTTTTTTAATTGATTGACAAATTGCCTTCATTTTTCCTTGATGTGATGCATGCTTGTGATGCCGTGAAGCGAACGAAGCCTGCCAAGTAGTATCGTGATCGCACAAATGTCTGGAATTAATTTATCCAAGCATATCATGCATCTATTCTACTTCTAATCTGACTTTGATTTTCTTTCTCTACATTCTCTTCTGTCAAACTCTGACCAGCAAGCCACGTATTTTACATTTTTAAAATTTATTTTTGTTACGAAGGAAAGAAAGAAGGATTTTCGAAAGAAGTTCTTTAGTAAGATTTTCAAGTTTATCTAATATATATATATATATATAACATTGAATGTAACTATTTGATTATTTACAATAAAAAATGAGATATAAAACGTTTAATTGTAGATTTTTTTATTATATCATATATTTATATATATCTTATAAATATACATATAATATAAGTATTTTAAATATAATATTATAGACATATAATCTTGTTAGATATTTTTGAAGTAAATTTCATTTTTAAAACTTCAAAATATTTTTTTAAAAAATTAATGCTAAATTAGTTAATGGTATTAACTAAGAGTTTATTTTGTATGAGGGTGTGGAAAGAGAGAGATTTGTGGAAGGTGTATTTATAAGAGGTTTATTTTATGTGCTAAAAAAAGTATTTCTAGAATTAAAAAAAAAAACACTTTTCTAGTGGAAAATATTTTTTCGTTGGAAACTAGTTTTCTATAATTCATCGAACATCAGGAAACTTGAAAACTACTTTTTAGGAAAAGTGGTGACAAACAAGGCCTTCATACTTCTTCACGATCACATCAATCTTAAGCCAAACGGGCATTGCCGGTGAAAATTTTAAATCTCACGAAGAAATTAAGATGGGTTATTTTAAGATTTTGAATTATTCTTATTAAAATGTAGGAAATTAAGTTGCCAAGCGGGGAAGAGGAATTGATCAAAGCCGTGTATCAAATTGCGCGCAGTACTTAGCTATATACTTGAGAGATAAATGTTGAACGCATGCAGCTAGTCAACGTGTATGTTCATGTACTGTAATATTATATAATCTAAGTTTGAAGAAAAAAAACTAAAGATTAATCCATGTTTATATCCTTGTCTTCTAAGGGGTGTGTTCTTATGATATGAACAAATACACTAGCTAGCACGATTATTAGTGAGGTCAGCTTGTCTTCTGCAAGCACCATGAATTAAGCAACTCGCTTCAATGCGAAGCACAAGATCAATGGATTTGATTTTCCAGTCTCTTGACTTCTCTGGGGAAGCTTGAAGATCACAAGTCATGATTCAAGCGAGCAAGAACTGCGAGGTACGAGAATTCAAACCATATTTGCTAGGAAAAAAAAGAATTCAACAGCATTAATTGAGTAGACTTCACCACGAAGATATGCAGCTATCTCTTTTCTACAGTCAAGAAGTTCCTTCAGCTTTTAAAAGTAAGCCTGGGGAGAGGCTTTACATGTGTTCTCACCCCCTATATCACTCCATCCATTTTTAATTAGTGAAAAAGAATTGTATATTTTTCTCTTTATTACAAGACAAGATTACATGAAAAGAGGACAACATGTTTCTTCAGTTACAAGTCGAAGAGCACCACTCTAATAACTTTCTCTATAAGTAGAGAAGGAGGCATAATTAAGCCCTCCAAATGAACTGGCCAGTGTATATACGTAGAGGGGAGTTCGGCGCTCTCTCTCTCTCTCTCTCTCTCTCTTTTTAAAATTGATTTATTAATATTAAAAATAAATAAATATATATATTTTAAATAAAAAATACTTGGAAACAAATATCTGAATACCCAGTAAACAATGCAAATATGGTCAAGAAAACATTATGACTTGAAGAAAAAAAGGTATTCAAACTTGATGGTATTGCCTTGAAGATACTTCCGGAATCAAGTTATTATCTTAGTCAAAATAAATAAAATAAAATAAAATAAATGCATAAAAGCTTTTAAAAAAGCTTATATCTCCTTGTATACGATATAGGTTGACTATGTAGATGGTTTTTTTTTAAAGCTGAAAAACGGTATTTTTTCTGTGGGCGGTGAATTATGCCAAGGAGGAGGAGCTATCTATATTATTAATTTATTATTATTATTATGAAATGAACACATCATTTTCTCAGGCAACTTCCAAATTAAGTTTGAAAAGCCAGCTGATAATGTGAATGAATGGGCTCCCTGGGATGCTTCTGGACCTCAATGTCAGATAATTGTGGGCCCATGTGTCTCCCTCTTAATTTCTCACCCTTTTATTCTCCTTTCCCTTGTGTTTGGGAACTATATATATATATATATATATATATATATATATATATATATATATATATATATATATAATTAAATAGTTTAATTATATACTCGATGATTAGTTTTAAATTTAACGGCATACAAAAAAAAATCGAAATTAAACATTTATTAGTTTTTATTAATACAACTATCACTTTCAGTGTTTGTGCCTTCAACAACAATGATTATTTAACTTACAGGAATAATAAGACCAAACGAAGCCTACATAAGTCCTCAAATGTATAGGAGGAAAGGGTTAAAAAATGGGCAAAATCTTAAATTAATAGCCCAAGGAAGAAAGAATTCTTCATCTCTTTCCTCCATTTTCAAATGGCTAATTTTGTCATTGAAGATGCCCTAATTAGTGCATATTAAAAGCAATGGTATTTGATAAGCTGTTAGGTGCCAGCTAAAGTAATCTTGTTTTCTTCAAGGCGTTTGTGGTTTTTATATATATATATATATATAAAATATATATTTTTTTTTTATGTGAGATTTAGTTTATGTTTTACAAATATTATATCTTAAAAAAAAAATTAATCACATCTCCAAATCAAATACATACAACTGAATCTTAAACATTAAAAATAGAGTTTCATGAGTAACAAAGTAAGCCCCATGGTTATTAATATATTGATTACTGGAGATTTATATAATCATTTAAATTAATTAAAATATACACAAATTGGTACGAACATCGATATTAATAAAAATAATTACTAAGCCATAATATAATTACTTTTTTATCTCAAGAGATTCCGTATTCGAGTCGTATCTTTGTAATAATAATAAAAAGATTTGTCAATGGCACAAACCATCATCATAACAAAGACAGACAAGATTTGTGGGCAATTTTGTTTTCTTTAATTGAAATTCAGGAACCATCCTTCTCTAGAATTTAAGAGTGTGAAAAAGGAGAGGAAAAAAAATCGGATTCATGCATACTTTAGACAAGAATAGTACACATTTGTTGACTAAGCTTATAGGTCCTTAACTTTAGGGGGAAAACCTCATATTAGTCCCCAATTTATTATTAATTTCTCTATTAAGTTCGTATCTTATCAGAAATTCTCGATCGATTTCTTCATTCTAAAATCATTGTGTATTTCTTACAAAAAAATGTCAATTTACTTTAGGGAAGTAAAAAAAAATGCCATTTTATCTCATGAAATAAGTGCTGTAAATGAATAACATTAATGAATTTGGACGAAGAGATCTAATTCTGAATCTTTTTGAAACATTGAGGATCCAATTGAGAATCGGCGCAAAGATGGGGACAAACCTGAGACTTTCCTTTCTTTAAGCTACAATTAGAGAGGACTAGAATTAACTATTGTATGATAAGCTGTGGAGCCTAGCAACGGATGCTGGTTAATGGGCTACATGATTTGCTTTATGAAAAGTCATAATCAGCCCATTGAAGTACTCATTGATTACCAGCCGAACCGGGTCCATATAGACCCACAAGGGACTCAAATCTGGTTGGAAATTCCTATTTTCTGGCCCAGTGATAGTTGTCAGCACTGGATAAATTCATCGCTTCTTCTTTTATGTTCGCACCTGTCATCCCAATTCATGAAGCATCCTTTTTAAAGCAGCAGCAGCAGCGCCAGCGGCAGCAGCAGCAGCAGCAGCTGTCCTTTAATCAATGAACTGTAATTTTCATCGAGATTTCTATGTTCTTTACATCTTAGAAAAGGAGACACCATTTAAGATGGTGTACTTCACTTTGTATATATCTTGGCGAAGATATTGCTCATTTCAGTCCACGTACTGGCACAAATACCAGCAGTTTAAAGCATTTGGAGTCGGAAATTACATTTTATTTTTGGGCTGAATTGGAGATTACGATAGTAGTTTTAAGTTCTCATTTGACATTGAATTGAATTAGGTAATCGACATGGTTTTCCTGTAGTATTTGGAACATTACATAGAGCATAAACCTTCCCCATTCCATCTGTTGCACAAGCACTTAGAAGGGCTACCATAAAGCCATCATTGTGTCATTGTATCGCTAGACTTATCGCACTCACTACCAGAATTTTTAAATCATCGTTGATGTTATGGTTCTGACAGCCTCAATGTTTATAAGCTTGAAATTGAATTCGTTAATTGAAATTATTATTTTTTAATTATTAACATGTTGATGTGAAGGGAAAACAAACTTACATTAAAATATCGTTCTTCTACTAAGCTTGATACTTCATGGTAAATGGATCTCACTATGAAGGGACCCCCCTCGACCTGATAATATTGCACGCGTCGAGCTCGTGTCGTGAGTGGATGCCTGTGTTTGAATTGTTTGTTCTTGGTCAACACCTAACAACTCATGGTCATTTGAATCACTGCTAGAAGAACTAGTAGCGATCCTATTCATACGACGTGCTATTGATTTTTTCCTAAGCATCTACACATATTAAAGGGTTTAGGTACTGTAAATCATTTATATTTTAAAAAACAATCGGCAACATCTTCCCTATATAGAAGACTATCCAAAATTTTTAAACTTATAAATACATAACAATTTAAATTGGATTGTTACAAACCAGTTGATTTTATTTTAATCTATGTCAATCGAATAATTTTAATTATATTAATTTAACCAAATTTTCAATTAACTTTGCTATAGCTATTTGCGAAATGATCATATTACGTAAATATAAACACATTAAAGGATTATAGTATCAATATTTCACATTAAAAACTATTCATTTATCCTAACTATTATCTTATCTATTTTGTATTTCATTTTTTTTATTTATGATGGATACTATTTTTTTTATTTTTTTTATTTTTAAATAATTTTTATTTTTCATGAAATAACAAAACAATTAAAAAAATTCCAACAAAATTTATACAATCATTAAAGAACATAAAAAAATAAAAATTTCAATAATCTATATACAATCATTAAAGAGCAGAAAAATCTAAAAACCAATTTTAAAAAAAATCTAACAACATTTATACAATCATTAAATAATAGAAAAAATAAAAAAACCCCAACAATCTATATACAATCATTAAAGAGCAGAAAAATCTAAAAACCAATTTAAAAAAAATCTAACAACATTTATACCATCGTTAAATAATAGAAAAATTAAAAAATCCCAACAATCTATATACAATCATTAAAGAGCAGAAAAATCTAAAAACCAATTTAAAAAAAATCTAACAACATTTATACAATCGTTAAATAATAGAAAATTAAAAAAAATTAAAAATCTCAACAATCTATATACAATCATTAAAGAGCAGAAAAATCTAAAAACCAATTTTAAAAAAATCTAACAACATTTATACAATCATTAAATAATAGAAAAATTAAAAACAAAATTAAAAAATCCCAACAATCTATATACTATCATTAAAGAATAGAAATTTTTTTTTAAAAAAAATTTATTAACATTTATACAATTATTAATAACATAAAATATAAAATATAAATAAAAAATAAAACACAAAAAAAACATAAAAAAAGAGAAGGAAAAAGAAGAATCTTACCTTAATATCCTTGTGAGTTTTCTTGAGCTCAAGAAGAGAAAATTGTTTTTGAACATTATGTTGAATACCAAAAGAAGAAGAGAAGGAGAAGATATCCTTGCATGTGGAGGAGAAGAGAAAATAATAAGTTTATGAGAGAAGGAAAGAGAGAAGAGAAAGAAAAATGAAGATTTGGGAGGAGGAGAGAAGAAGTTGCAGAGGAAAAGGTAAGAAGAAGTTGAGAAAAATGGAGGAGGAAGAAGAAGAAATGGGGAAGAGAGAGAGGAGGGTCACTTGTCAGGTTATAAATTAAACATTATAGATAGATTTAATCAACAAATTAAAATTTATTGGTAATTTTTCTGTAAAAATGACACGTTATTATACTTTTTGGTTTTTTGTTCTTTTTTTTTTCACTGTAATGCTATCGGTATATACCAATAAAATATTTTTGTTGGTGTTTATCGATAGATATTACGAGGAAATATTTAATCGGAAAAGTTCACCTTAATTTACCTATAAAAATATTATGTCAGTGTATCCGTTTGTATTTATCAATTTTCTAATAATGACTATAAATTATAACATTGTAAGGATCATTTTACTCTTTTCAAGCAAAATTATTTAACTAGCAATTAGGGGCTATTTAGTATTTTTCACGGGGTCATTATCATTCTCGTATTAATCAATCGAGGACAAAGAACTTTTTTACTGTTTAAATATCCTATTAATTTTTTTTTTTGAAATATGAAATCTCAAACTAAATGGATCTTGTTTTAATCCGTTGAGCAAATTTCTTGGATGCAATCCACCCCTGGTTTTAGTGTACATGAATTATACTGATTGCGAAAGGAATTTGACTTGATTAATCCCTTTTCTTGGAGAAATTAAGCTCAACACGTCCATCTACAGATTTGGAAATGGGAAATTCAATAATTAAAAGAACACCACTACACCACAATTCCATTGAATTGCCCTGCAAGTTCCTCAGACTAGGAGGACATGCAACGAAGGAACACCTTTTCTCCTTTCCAAGAGCCTAATTCGGTCCAAAGCACACAGAACACACAAACTTTTTACTAAAAAATGAGAAACTATTATACCTTGCCTTTCACGAAAGAAAATGATTGCAACCCATCAAAGAAAGCAAGCTGTATCCACCAAGTTAAACGGATTCTCATTCGGGAAAACCCCATTCCCATAAAAAGTGATAGATGAAGAAGGACCTTTATGCTCCATGTTTCCTTAATTTTCACTTTTTAAAGTAAAAAAACGCGTTGAGACACAAAACTTCTGTAGACTTTTTCATTAGGATTTTCATACATGAACCTAAACGGCCCGACCTAAACAACAAATTAAAACAAACAGGCATCCATCAACGCCCAAATCAAAGCATTAGATAACAAAACTGAAGACAAAGTCAATCCAGCAGCAGCAGCAGCACCAAGTTGATTTTCATATATTCTTACAGTGGGGGAGTGAGGTCTTTTCAGATCGTGATTTTCTCTTTAAAATATCTCTAACCAAACAAAGAGAGTAGGTCGATGGGAATCAATATCATATTAAACAAGTTGGAGCATTGAAAACGATGTTTGGTCAACTCTAGTTTGATTAATTTCCATTTAATTCCCATTAATACATATCAGCTTGAACTTGAACTTTGCCGCACGGAACAGGCAACCACCTGTGCCCACTGCCTTAATCTCGTCTTCACCGTCTGTGGATTTTCACCTACGTACGTACAAGAAACAAGCACATCAAATTAAGAAAAAAAAAAACTTTGGTCTGCATTTAAATACAACAAAGCATTTCATTGGAAAAAAAAAACCCAATATTTCTATGTTCATCTGGCCAAAAAAAATGCCAAGATTCTTAACTTATCCTTTTTTTTCTGTGCTAATTACGGTATCCTTATCTTGATGTATTTTTCCAAACAAAGCATATCATTAAATCAAAAACAGCTAATGAAACAGGTCTCAAGTTTGAGTCATTTGTTAAAATATAGTAAAAGTGTTTCGGTCAAATTCTATGATAAGAATATATATGCTAATAATATATATGCTAAAAATACCTGGACCAAAAATGGTGTGAGGGCTACCTAGGGGAGACGGTGAGTCACAATCAGACGCCGTGGACGAAGACGGCGTAGCAGTGACTACAGGCTTGGAGGCGGAATGATCATAGTAGTTTTTGTTAACAGCATAATAAAGTTCCAAAGCAGGAAAAGTATCAGACAAACGTCGATCCATTTCTGGAGAGTCAAACCCAAAACCTAACTCAATACAACCTTTAAGCTCATCAAGATCTTCATCAGTAACGCTTTTGCTTTTCTTTTTCTTATAGCTTCCTTTCCTCCTTAGCCATGCCTCATCCCTGTGAATATCAGGTGACCATGAATGTTGTTTGTAAAGTGGAGACGGTCCTAGTAGTCGGTGATTTTGTTGTTGTTTTCGTATGGGTGGTCGATATTCTATTTGTTCTTCTGGAGGCGATGGTGGTGGTGGTGGTGGTCGAGGCGGGTGGGGGTTGGGGAGGGACATGGGCACAGCCCCAGAAATGGGATGCAGCGTCGGAGGTCCTCCGACCTTGCCGGCCAGTGGTTTAGAGAGCCCTATGGCTATTGGAATTTTTTTAGACGGAGGCTAATGGGAAAGTTTGGTGGGTTATATGGGGATGAGGTGGTGGTGGGGTCTAGTAGGGACTCGGTTTTGGTTGGTCTATGTCATGATGAGTTGTCTTTTACTTTTTTTAAAAGTTTTGATTTTGATTTATTTTAGAAGTTTTGATCGCTTGTTTGGTTTCTTGGAAGGTGAAACAATTAAATTAATTTCTGTTTGCTTCTTTGAAAAATTCATCAAGAGTAACCAGCAAGAAAATATGTCTTGATTTTCTTTTTTGAAGGGTGCGTGGATGCTTTTCAGAGTATATGTAAGCAATTATCTACGACAATGTGTACTTATGTTTCATTGATTTCCTAAGAAAAAATTTGAGAAGATAAATTATTTTTTCCATATTTAATTATATCATAGAAAAATTATACAAAATATTATCTTGTATTTGGTATTAAACATATCATATGTTTAAAGGAAAGTTATTATGACCATTCCCTTGGATTTTTTTTTTACTTATTTTACAATTAATTTTTCAAATATTATATTTTGCATCATAACTTTGAAAATAAGTAAAACTTTATAATTTCAGAATACCAGTAAAAATCATTCTTTATTTTTTTAATATAAAAAAATTTTATTGCTTAATGTTTTAATAATTCTAGAAATACTATAAATTTCATTTTTTTTAAATAGGATCTCTTTTTTTTCTCACTGTAGAATAAAGAAAACAGTGAAGTAGAAAATATATTTTTCACACCTGAATGTTACAGATACAAGGTTACTCTTTATAGAGTTTGAATACAGCATAATAATCTTAACAGAAAATCTTATCAACATTTAAAATTCAGCAGAAGACGTGAGGTAGATCAGATCAGATCCGTTAGTCTTCCTAATCTTCCTCCTGATTTTCCTCTTGTTGATAGCTATAGTTACTTGATTTGCTGAGTAGTTCCACATTTTCCTCTACACGCCCCCTCAATCTGAAGGGAAGAGCTCGGACATTCAGATTGACCAAAGTATTTTGAAACTTGCGTGGAGACACTGGTTTTGTCAGTGAATCAACAAGTTGATCTTTAGTAGAAATGAACTGAACCGTAAGTTGCTTTCTTTGAACTTGATCACGCACATAATGAAAATCAATTTCGATGTGCTTAGTACGGGTATGAAACATAGGATTAACAGTCAAATATGTGGCTCCAATATTATCACACCATAATACTGGGGGGTTTGGAATTTTGAAGCCAATTTCAGATAAAATTGATTGCAACCATTGGAGTTCAGAGGCAGTGTCTGCAAGAGACTTATATTCAGCTTCTGTGCTACTACGAGCAACTGTAAATTGTTGCTTGCAGCGCCATGAGATAAGATTGCTGCCCATGAAAATACAATAAGCACCTATGGACCGTCGATCATCACGATCACCTGCCCAATCAGAATCTGAAAAAGCTTGAATTGCAGAGTTAGGAGACTGATTAAGAAATAGTCCCGTTGATATGGTATGTTTAAGATAACGTAGTATTCTTTTTACTGCTTGCCAATGTGGCTCCAACGGGTTATGCATGAACTTGCTTACTTTGTGAATTGAGAATGAAAGATCAGGTCGAGTAAATGCCAAATATTGCAGGCTACCAACAACCTGTCTGTAGAGAGAAGGATCCGAAAACTTAGCTCCTTCAGTTGCAGATAGGTGACAGGTAGTTAACATAGGACTTGTACATGGTTTTGCTTCTGCCATGTGAGTGCATTTTAGAAGTTTAGCCACATACTTTCTTTGAGTGAGATACATACCATCAGTTGAGCGCAAGACCTCCACCCCTAAAAAGTAGCTAAGATCACCAAGCTCTTTCACAGCAAAATCTGAATGTAAGTCTTGAAGCACATGATGGATGGCAGTACTAGAACTGCTTGTGATGATAATATCATCAACATAAATAAGAATCACAACCAGAACATTATTTTTGTTCCAAATAAACAAAGAAGGGTCTGCCTTGCTAGCACGAAATCCAATCGCCCGTAGTTTATCTGTTAGACGAGAGAACCAAGCTCTTGGAGCTTGTTTCAAGTCGTAGATTGACTTATGTAGTCTGCAAAGATGATTAGGATATTGGGGATGGATATAGCCTTGAGGTTGGGCCATATAAACTTCCTCTTCCAGTTCACCGTGTAGAAATGCATTTTGGATAACAATTTGTTTAATCTGCCAGTTATAAGAAACAACCAAGGACAAGACTATTCGAATTGTAGCATGCTTGACAACAGGACTAAATGTCTCATTAAAATCAACTCCTTCTTGTTGATGAAAGCCTTTGGCAACTAACCTGGCCTTAAACCTCTCAATGGAACCATCAACATTTTTTTTTATTTTATATATCCAGCGGCAACCAATAATATTGGCTTTAGGAGGAGGAGCAACTAATGACCAAGTCCCATTGCGTAGAAGAGCATCAAACTCTGCATTCATTATTGTTCGCCATTGGGGTGACTTGACTGCATCACTATAACATGTTGGTTCTACATCAGAAGAGTGAAAAGAGGTAAGTAATGTTTTAGGTAGAGGATACCGTACAAAAGCATCAGAGTGAGCTTTTGGTTTAAAAATATTGTTTCTTAATCTGGTAATCATGGCATGGGTGCTGGTAGTGCCTTGCATTACTGCAGGATTTAAGGTGGGTTGAAGAGGTGTCTCTAATAAACTGGAGGAGATGGGCTGTTCAGCAGCAGCTACCTCTAACGAGGAGATAGAAGTAGCATGCCTAACAAGTGGCTCTTCATTTGTTCCTGCAGAGTGAGACACTAAAGGAACAGAATCATTAGTTGCAAATGGTAAACTTTGAGTTTGCATATCATTAAAGCTGACAGGTAGTGGTACTGGAAGATGGAAAGGCAAGTTAACATGTGTGGATGAGTTGGAATTTGAGGACAGTATAGAGGAAAGATTTTTCTGGTAAGGGAACACATTTTTCATCAAATATTACATGACGGGACACATAAACACGACCAGTTGATAAATCAAGGCACTTGTATCCATGATGATTAACACTATAGCCAATGAAAATACAGGATTTGCTTCTAAAATCCAATTTATGTTTATTATATGGTCTAAGATTAGGCCAACATGCACATCCAAAGACACGTAAGAAAGAAAAATCTAGGATCCGGTTATAGAGCATTTCATACGGTGACAAATTATTGAGGATGGGTGTTGGAAGGCGATTAATTAAAAAGGTTGTAGTTGTAAATACATCTTCCCAATAAAGTAGAGGCAAATTTGAGTGTGCTAATAAACTAAGGCCTACTTCAACAATTTGTCTATGTCGTCGTTCAATTGAACCAATTTGTTGGTGAGTATGAGGGCATGCAATACGATGAGCTATGCCACTGGCTTGAAAATATTTATGAAGTCTACGGTATTCACCACCCCAATCTAATTGTATGGCTTTGATTTTACTACTAAATTGTTTTTCCACATAACTTTGAAATTGAAGAAAAAGACGCTCAACATCAGATTTGAATTTAATAGGAAATAACCATAAGAATTTAGAATAATTATCTAGAAAACTAACATAGTATCGAGCACCGGTAGTTGAGGCTACAGATGCTGGACCCCAGACATCGGTAAAAATTAAGTCTAATGGAGATTTGGAAACATAAGTTGAATTAGTAAAAGGCAAAGCATGACTTTTTGCTAATTGACAATCGGGACACACAGAGTGCCTTTTTATTTTATCAACTGGTAGTTTATTTGAAGACAAAACACGTTGAACAACTTGAGAAGCAGCATGACCAAGGCGACGATGCCATTGATCAAATGAAATGCGAACACTGGAAAAGGCTCGAGGAGGAACATATTTGGGTGAGAAATGGTACAACCCATTACTGACATGGCCTCGATGAAGGACGGTCCCCAAGTAATCCTTCACAAGAAAATATTGATCATGAAACTCGAAATAAACATTAATGTCAATGCAGAATTTTTGGACAGAAAGTAAGTTTTTCTGAATTTGAGGGACTAAAAGAACTTGATTCAATACAAAGGAATGAGAGGATGTATGAAGAGAGGAATTGCCAGTTTTAGAGATATGCAAACCTTGACCGTTGCCAACTTGAAGTTGATTTGTACCAGTATAGTCATCACTCTTTAGGTTCAGATTCGCCATATCATGAGTGATATGGTGAGTAGCACCCGTGTCGGCATGCCAGTCATTCTCCCAGCCGCCATTGTTTGCTGCAATAAAAGCCTGTTTATTTGAAGGAGAAGAAGAATATTGATAGGTGAGATCAAAACGATGGTAGCACTTGCGAGCAGAATGGCCATGTTTTCCACAAACTTGACATACAATAGTAGAAGAATTATATGTGTCACTTCTATTGTAAGAGAAAGCACCCCCTCCACGATAGTTGTTATGGCGGCCTCTACCCCGAGAATTAACTTTACTTCTATTGTTGGATGGTGGCGATTGTCTCTGGGCAATATGTGCTTCAACAAGGGGTGCAGGAGTAGATAGATGATGACGAGTTAGACGAGATTCTGTAACAATTAGAAGAGAGTATACTTCCTCAAGGGTGACTGGATCATTACGAGCATAGATAGAGGAGACAAAGCTGTCATATTCATATCCTAACCCAGCAAGAACATAGGAAATGATGTCATCACATTTGAGAGGTTGGCCAGCCATAGCAAGTTCATCAGCTAATCTTTTGATCAATAAGAAATAATCATTGGCAGATTGACTGCCCTTCTTTGCATTGGCAAGTTGAGTTCGAACCTGAATGGTACGAGCCCGAGATTGTGAGGAGAAGTTTGTTTCAAGTGCTCGCCAAACCTGATGAAAGGTGGCATAAGAGACTATTTGAGCTAAAACACCCTCTGTCATTGAAGACATGAGAGTGCTAAGGATTAGACTGTCCTGTCGCAACCATTGAAAATAAGCAGGATTTGGAACTTGGGTGAGTGCACCTGTATCAGGATGCAGAGTATCAATCATTTGGGGAGGAAGAATGAATGTACCATCAAGGTAGCCATACAGGTCTTGTCCACGAAAATAGTGCAATAATTGTGTCTTCCAAAGAGGATAATTATCAGGAGTCAACTTGAGTGAAACAATATTAGAGATTGGAATTATTGTGGGGGTCAAAGAGGAGGAGTTAAGGATTGTAGTGGACGAGGAAGGAGATGAAGACATAATGAGACGCTAGTCTTTTTGTAGCTCAGATACCATGTAGAATAAAGAAAACAGTGAAGTAGAAAATATATTTTTCACACCTGAATGTTACAGATACAAGGTTACTCTTTATAGAGTTTGAATACAGCATAATAATCTTAACAGAAAATCTTATCAACATTTGAAATTCAGCAGAAGATGTGAGGTAGATCAGATCAGTTAGTCTTCCTAATCTTCCTCCTGATTTTCCTCTTATTGATAGCTATAGTTACTTGATTTGCTGAGTAGTTCCACATTTTCCTCTACACTCACCACTTCTAGTTACAATTAACCATTATTTGCCAAGCAAAAAATCCAACAACTTCCTAATTATCAATCATAACATATCTTTCTCCCTTTTCACTATAATTCCTTAAAACAAACCTATCAAACTTCCAAAACATACAACCAATTTCCACCTTAACTCATTAGCACAATCCCGTGGCTTGTCTTATAATTATGATCATATTGCATCGAAGAGTAGAAGCCTTTTTCCTAATAATATCGAGTTGATCTTCTCATTCTTCTTTTTATCTATTTTTTCTCAGTCTACTAACACTCCTTTTGAGTTTTGAGAGTAGAACAATTATATTTTTTTTTTAGAATCAAGATCAACTCTAATAATAGGTACACCACCTCAAAGTATATATTTTTAAAGTATTCACACTATAATACCTATTACAGAAATCATGTAACTCAATTCTTTTATGATGAACACAAAGGATCACATGTAAGCATGAAATTCCAATCATTATCCACTCTTCATAGGAACACTGATATTTACCCAAATTAACATAAAGTATAGTTTGGACCTTATAGATATGTTATTCACTAGAATTAGCTAGAATCATTCTGATGTAAACATATCCAACAATTTCCTAACATGAGGTGTGACCTTTATTTTCTAATTTCAAGACTCAACAAATCTATCATAAAATCTAACTATAAATTTCAATCTAATCTTCTCTAGTAACATAAGAATTGGCATGCTCTTATATTTTCCAAGCCAATTATTGAATAACTTAGCCAAATCATTAGTTATATTCTCAACATTAACTTTAGGGTCAAACATGTGCCTTGTCTAAGTCTCAGTAGGGATGCTAATTAACCAATTGATAGCTCTAGTTTCCATATCTTTAATATATTTCATAAAACTATAATAATTAAGTTTCATGTAAGCTTTTGATGCACTTTAAAATCTCATTTTCAATTCCAAGCCACGAAAGCCTTTCTTCTTCAAGTTGGCATAAAATATGCTTGAACAATACCTATATGCTGCCTTTAGGAAAATCATGACAACAACTTCTAGTGACTCTGTAAAGTAAATTAATAAAAGTATAAGAATATATAGAAAAATAAAAGTAAGTTTGAAAAAATATCGAGTTTTAATTGAAATTTTCCTTTAGATTGTTAAACAATATATAAAATGACCATTAATATATTTCATGTTTTATGGATCCATATAAAACACATAAAAACCAGAGTAATGTTTTGTTGTTTTCACACTCAACAATAATATAGGCAACAAAAAATAATTAATTATTTCCACCCAAACTCACTATCGATAACATTACACCTATATATGAACCCTTGAGATGACATCCATCAATTCCAATAAAAACTCTACATCCAGAAACAAAGCCTTTCTTCATCATTTTCAAACAAATATACAACATTGAAACTTTCATAGTGAATGCACATTTGGATTATAATTAGAGTCAAACCCTAAAAATACATTAAAACCCAGAATATGTTGCTTCAATAGCTAAATATATCTTAAAAGTCTTGTGATTTTTTCTATAAATTCTTTAATTTGGCTCTTTATAGTTGCATTTGGTGTGGCTTAATCCTAAATTTATCATCCAAAATTGTTTCAAGTGCTATATTGGAGATGTTTAGGTCAACACTAATTATTGATAACAATTTATTTGCTTTCCATGTTGAATTTGAGAATTTTATACTTGTAGGTTGAATGCAACTATGTTTGTTCCTCAAGACTTAATCATAAATGTCTTAATACTAGAAACGACAAAACCATATATCCTTCGATCACAACCATAACCTATATATATAGCCCCAACCTTACATTTCTAATTAATATATCTCTTAACATGATATATATGCTTTATCTCGTGCTCTCACAAAACATCTATGAAGTACGTTACATTACTAAAAAATTAATATTCTTCAAACTTTATTGATCCATCAATTATAACTTTAAGTCTCTTACATTTAAAATAAGTAATTGGATCCACAACCATCTTCTTCCCTTTTCTTTTCTCTCCTTGCTACTTTCCTCCTCATCCTCCTCATCATTGCTATTATATTGTTAACTGACTTCTACGTTAACATCATTTTTATCACTATTTAATTATCCTCCATAATTATCAAAATTAGAGGCACCGTACCAAGTTTGACCATTCAAAAAAACCATCTTTTAAGCTATCAATCCATTCTCTTCAGCTACAGTATAAAATTCAAATCCTTCCTCATCGAAAGAATTAATCATTGTCGATTTTATCATTATCATCATTAGATTTCATTTCAAATTTAGCATCAACACCAACATCAATATCAACACCATTTTAAAACTCAATTTTTCTTCCATTTCATCCCTCATATTAGGACCAATACCAGAACATCTAACATCATTACCCACAACATCAACATCCATTTTAGTACCTTTTTTAGCATCTATTTCATCATCAATAACATCTAAATCATGATTGAAATTCTCGATAACCAGTAGCACTTTATCAACATCATCATCATCATGTGTATAAAAACATATGGTTCTAAGTGGTTTGTTATCTTTAGGATCACTTAGATAACACCTCAACATTCATGTTTTTAGAGGATCAATAGTTGGATTAACATCAACATATAAATGCAACTTATATATTTTTCTTGTAAGGTCGAGGCATCATAAAATACTTTGTTATCTTTATCATCCCTTATGCAAAAATCCATGTAAGTCTACATCAAATATTTGTTTGCATATGAATAATATGTTTATGTAATATATATAGTCAAAACCATAATATTTTTTTTCTGACATATGATGAACTTCTATGATGTATAAATATATTTAGCATTTTATATCTTGCATAGTTTATAAGAGTTATAGTTAGGTTACACATAAATAATAACAATAAATAAATAAATAATAAAAAACATTATAGCCACTAAACTATAGAGCTATTAACTCTTTAGGAATTTTAATCCAAATAATTTTTTTATAATTAAATTTTACATTATGCAAAGCATAATTCTACGACTATTATCATATATAAAAACAATCAAAGCATACATACTTGTCATATAATGGTGTAAGAATTAAATCTTGGCCTGTATTATTTGGTGTTAGGAAATAAATATGCATTATTTGGTGGTAAAGAAACATATATGCACTTTGAGAACAATGCCAATTTTAATAAGAAAATACTTAAAGTCTGTGTTATTTTCTATGTCTTTCACTAGTCTCGTCAAAAGTTATGATAAGAAAATGTTAGTTTCAAGAAAATAAGAGGCATGTCTATAACTTTTGTGGTTTCTCAACTTTCTTGTAGTAGTAGCATTTTATGCCATAAAGTAGAGTTTAAAGATATTGGACCTCGAATACTTTAGATTTTAAGACTGCAATGATTTGAGACCTTTTATTAAGCAAGTATAATAATTAACATATCATTACTTTTGAATAATTTATCTCTTATTCTATCATAAATTCATAGATTGAGTAATTCCTTTTAAGCAACATCATTAATTTTTATTATTTTAAAACTTACAGTCGATCGAATTTCAAATCTTTCAATTACAAGATTAACAATTTTCCACTTGGTTTAGAACATATATAAGGATTATTCAATTATTTTTATCTCTCAAAATTCTTAATTTCATTACACATTTCTCATTAACTGTTAATGGTTGTAATTCTTATACAATGTTTATTAATTGAGAGGGAATGTGAGTGTTGTTTTGAATTTACTATGTTTAGGTCCTGAAAGAAAGATGGAGTGCTATAATGGATATTTCATCAATAGATATGTTTTCATACTAAAGAGTATGGTCAAGGTTCTAAACATATAACAGTGGGGTTTGTGTTAAGGGATCGACTTCTAATGAGTTCAAAATTGACTACAGAGGAAGTTAGAAGAGGTCATTGAATTGCAATATCATAGCGAACAAAATAGGGTTTTTTTTATTTAAATGCTATTGGTATGATACCATTGATAGAGGAATTAGAGTAGATCCCCATTATGGTTTGATCAAAACTAATATAAAGATTAGACTCTGCAACATCGACAATATCTTTGTTTTTGTCAAGTAATAACAATAAGTTTATTACACATATATGCATTCCTTTAGAAAGGATCATTCGAGAGTTAATTGAATATTCGTAATGAAAACCAAACTCATGGGTCGGGTCTAGGTTATTCAGGATGGTAACGATGAAGTAACTGTAGGAGATAATGTCTTTTAACTTGATAAGTTAGTTGATCCATATCAAGTTGCTCTGTCTACCGATTTAGAAGAAAATTTTAATTTTCATGTCATTGAGAATACTTTTGTTGATGTTGATGATGATGTTGATGTTGATGTTGATGTTGAGGAGTTAAATGATATTTTAAGAACCAGCAGATATACCAAAGTCGATAAAGATAATGATAGTGATGAAATCAATGTAGAAGATTGCGATGGTGATGATGAAAATGAAAAAAGAAGAAGATAATTCTAAGTAATTTGCACAACATAAATGTGTAATGAAATTAACTATAATGTAATATTTTTGGTCAAAATTAACTTTAATATAATGACAATTATGTGAATTTATTATTACATGACAAAGAAATATTTATTTTTTATGATTTTATTATTATACACAGAACTGATGTTATTATGCTGTGATTTTAAATATTTGCAGGATGGATAGACAAGGAATATAAATATAATCTGGACACAAAAACTGTTTTATATTGATGAAATATTTGACGGCTAATATCCATCAATATTTTCCAAAGAGGTTTGAAACTGTTCATTTAGCAATGGAATTGTTCATTATGTTTATTACAAATGGAATCATCGATGACTAATATCCTTTGGAATTTTTCCGAGAGGTTTGGAATTGTTCATTACAAATGGAATCACTAATGACTAATATCCGTCGGTATTTTCCTGAGAGGTTTGGAACTGTTTATTTCTCAATGATATTGTTCATTATGTTAATTACTAATGGAATCATAGATGGTTATTGTCCATTGAAATTTTTCCAAGAGCTTTGGAACTGTTTATGTTTTAATGACATTGTTCATTTTTGTTCATTATAGATAGAATCATCGACAAACCAAAAGGTCATTAGTGATATTTAGGAGAGTTTGTAAAATTTTTTATTAAATTGAAAATTTCAATTAAAGATTATAAACAAAATCACTAATGGACAAGTTAAAAATATTAATATTTAATTATTTATTAGTAAATCTGTTAGTAAAAAAGCCCAAAATTAAAAGACTAGAATCATTAATTTTATAACAGACACCCATGTTTTCTCATCTCTCTTCCTCTTCTCTGCAACATTTCTCTCTCTTTTTGTCTCTTAATCTATTCTCCTTAACTTCCTTTCTTCTTTCTTTTCTCCTCTACACTTTAAAGGCAAACATCATTCTCTTATCTTCTCCTTTTCTTTTCTCTTCTTAGTTTACCTTTTATATGCATTATGATGACGTGAATTTGTTCTTGTTCTTGTTTTTTTTTTTAATCTTTGCGAGCAATAGCGCAAGCAAGGTTGTTAAAATGCTTTTTAAACTTAGATCGTAAAATAATAAAATTGTAAGTAATTTTTTTTAACTAATTATATATTGATAATTCTAGCAAAGAAATTAAATTACATTAAAATTATATAAAATGAGTCAACTATATTATAATTAATGAGTGATCTAAATAAAATGAGAGAGATGGATAGGATGAATCAATAAATAAATGACATGGAGAAATAAAAAGTCTCAAAACAAAATTTCTCAATGCAGGAGAGTCACTGAAAGGTAGGAAGTACAAATAAACCTAGTGACAACCTGGTTGTTCCCATCACAATAAGTCTTGATAGACCTTTTTTGGGTTACAAGCTAATAAGTGTAAATTAGTAATTAACTAACATAAATTTAATAATGAAATAAACCCCTAAACAATGTCTAATGTGCTAGAAAAAAATTCAAATTAAAAATAATTATTTAAAAATAAATAAATAAATAAATAAAATAGAATAATAAAAAAGTGTTCATATTAAAATTTCTCCATGTAGCCTGAATCTCCAATTTTTTTATATTCTTGATAGATTTGAGTCCTGATTTCAAATATGTCGTTCTCTTCTGATTTCAAACATGTCGTTCTCTCTCGTTTGGATGAATTATTGGGCCTACGATATATAGTTGAAAATTTTCAAATGTCTAGTTTCTATCCCAACTTTAATCAAAGCGAAATTTCACTAGTAGCTCTAGATATATCCCAAACAGTACACGAAGGTCTTGTTTGACATATTTGATAATATTAGTTTACTAACTTTGACTCTCTGAAATGTTATGTTCCCTAACTCTATTTGTCCTAAAAATTTACCACAATATATTTTCATGTATATAATATTTCCCTGTAAAATTTCAGTTTTATCCAATATACGGTTTGTAAGATATGTTCAATCTCGCAAAACTAGTTAGCAGATATTTTAAGGCCAAATTTGGACCTGACTTGATTCATATCACAAATTCAATAAACTCGTAAAATCAGACGGAGTTTACTGATTTCGCATGAGCGAAGTCCGATTTTACTAGTTTCGAGTTTTTAGTCCGATTTATCACGTTAGATATATCTTGACTCGTAAAATCTTACGAGTTAACTCGCGATTTTAACAACCTTAAGTGCAAGCTTCATTGAGTTGGATTAAGAAGTAAGATTTTCATTTTTTTTATGGGTTTTGTTTTGCATTGTATTTGGTTTTTATGATTTTTTTTGTGAATTATTTTGTTGGAATGTTGTTGTTGGAATTTTGTGTTGAATCTATGAATTGACTGTGATGTTTTTGTGAAATTTATTATTGAATTATAAATCCCTAATTTGTTAATTATAGGGTTTATAAGTATATGTGACTGAAAATGTGAATTTATGTAATTATGATTAATTGTGGTTCATATCCTTTGGGCACTAATGTAATTCCCAGAATTCGCCAGGCTGCTTCAAAAGGATTGTACAGGACGCATAAGCACAATTTAGTGTTCAACTTTCGGTTTAGAATTCAAGGTCAATAAAATGTGAAATGGGAGAGAACCTTCGAATCCTTGCCAGATATGATAGGCAATATGACTTCTCTCAATCATGTTCTCATGCGACAATGACATCCCAAATTATTTGTTTAATTTTATTTATTTTCTAAGGTTGGTTTGGTCAGAGATGGCAAGCCGTACCGAGGGTGTTTCGTGGTTATTAGTAATTATGCATTCGAAATTTCGAAGATCAAAGTAGGTTAACTATTGGTAGCTTACAATAAAATATTAATGTCCCTTAATTTCTTTATCGATTATGAAAGGTATTATTATTGGATTAGTTCAAGTATTAATTAAGATTAAGGTCTTATTTGTTTCATGAAAAGTTATTTTTTAAAAATTTTATTATGTTTATTTGCCATTAAAAAAGTTGATTAACAGTAAACACTTTTCTGACAAAGAAAAATTTAGTTTGGTTTTCAGAAAAGTGTTTTCCTTTTATTTTGAAGGAAAAATACTTTTCAAAACTTGTGAAAAAAAATTAGAAATGTTATATTATTTGCTGATTATATCAAATTTGATCTTTAAACTTTTGATTGCTATATATTTTGTTTTGATTTTTTTTTTCTATCTCACCCCGTAGAATTTGATTTTTATATCAAATTTGGTCCTTATTTTTATGATTGTTATTTACTTTTATCTTATCATTTTATTAATTAAATTTTTTTATTTATCAGATTTGATATTCCTTATTCTTTTTATTGTTATTTATTTTATTTAAAATAATTTATGAAGTTTTAATTTTTTTTAATTTCATCATCTTCCAACTTTTTTGTCTATTAAATTTGATCTCTATTATTTTAATTGTTATTTATTTTATTTGAGATAATTTATGAAATTATAATTTTTTTCAATTTCATTCTCATTTAACTTTTTAATTTGTAAGATTTGTTCCTCGTTATTTTAATAACTTGAAAAAAAATATTAATAAGTTATTTTTTAACTCATTTTCCATGACATAATCAAACGCTGAAAAATATTTTTCAACTTATTTTCCATGATACTACCATATATTGAAAAATAATTCATTTTTCAGGAATCTATTTTTCAAGGAAACTACTTTTCAAAAGAAAACTAGTTTTGAGAAAACATACGGGGCCTAAATATGTGTGTTGGATAATACAGTGTAAATTATTTTTTATAAGCATTTTTCAATTAAAAACACAAATTTTATTAAAAATTTTAAAATCAACATATTAAAACTATAAAAAAAACATTTAAAAAATCAATTTAATATTTTTTTAAGATAAAAAAACAATTTAAAAATCACATTAAAAAACAGTTTCAATCACAAAAGAAAACAAATACTCCTAAATCCTATCTCCAAGTCTTATCTCCAAGCTATTAGACATAATTAAGTTATGTACATCGAGAGAAATGATTTCCTCCAAGTGTTGACTAAAAACTGAAATTAGAAAGAAAAAAAAAAACCCCTTTTAACCTTTAAACCTACTCTCATTGGATTAATGCATGATATACGTACCCTGTAATTCAACTCATTATAATTAAATCATTCAGATTTTGGAAGTTCTGAGATCTTTACATCACACTAAACGCAACTAGGATGAATAGACACATCTTGCACAAAAGACAAAATGCTTGCCGATCTCTAGACCAGAAGGATATCTTCTTAGCTTCTTATCTGAAATACACAGATTCAAGACTGCGAGGGTCGTAATGTCAATAGCGTGTCATATATATATATATATATATTCAGAGTAAATAAACAAATATAAATGTGTTGCTGGATGGCTCCTTCCATGGCTGCACACATTCTGTAGGGCTACTAGGGTTTGTATACTTTACCCCCAGCCTGGAGCTACAGAATTCCTCTTGATAAGCTGACTGCTGTGATTGGTCACATTATGCAATTCTTTAAATTAAGTTTTCAGGACTGGTTATAGCACGTACACATACCACTAGGTTGTTTAAATAATAACAAAAGTTAGCTGGTGACTGCGTTATGAGGTTGACGCTGCCATTTTTACGTAGAAATCGTGATTCATTATTTTTTAATTTTTTTAAAAAATTATTTTATTAAAAATTATTTTAAAAAAATAAAAAAATATTTTAAGCAACAATCATGCAGCAGGTGGCGGCGGCATCTTTCCTTCAGCCAAAATACAAACATTTGTTTAGCTGCAACTTGCGATCGCTCACAGAATGCTTACGTAAGTGTCAAGGTCAAAATGAGTTTCTTAACCTGCAGACTTCAATCACTTGGTGAATGATAGTCGGCACATAATCAAATAATAGAACCAATGAATTTTCTTGCTTTGCTTGGATTTTAGTTCATGTGAGATCCTAGAAGTTCTAAGGCATTTTTTATTATTATTATTATTATTATTATTATATCTGAACTAGTTTATATATACATCAACTAATTTCACATGTTCTAAAATTAAAAATAATGTAATCTTTCAATGATTCTAAAATTTGTGAAACTCGAATTGGTTATGGTTATTTCTAAGTAATAAATTTAAAAATTGACTAGTTGAATCTAAAACTTTTTTTTAGTTAAAAAAGAGAGAGAGAAAGTCTATACATGCGTAGCATCATTTTATGAGTAGAGCAAATATTAAATTAATTATTGAGATTTAATTAATAAAACTTAATTTTACAGTTCCATTAGTTGAAGAGGACAGCGGCATGAAACCCCGAGAGTTTTTTCTTCCCTTTCACGAGTAAATCGACAGCAAAAGGAACCAATAATTAAAACACATGAAAAAGATTTATTTATTGATCTTATTCTAAAGACCACCCGCCGTGCACGCTTGATTTGATGAGGCTTTCATGTTTTACAAATGGGCCCTAAAGAAAAAGAAATCCACTGTGTAAACATCATATGATGTGATGGTGGCTGGCCCAGGTATTCATCGTGTTAGAGCACCAAGAACGTGTTTGGAATGTCGCTGCTCACGTGTTATTAAAAAATATATTTTATTTTATGTTATTTCATTGTTTTGATGTTCTATATCAACAATGTATTTAAAAAATAAAAAAAATTATTTAGATATATTTCCAAGCAAAAAATACTTTAAAAAATAATGGTTATCATAATACCAAACAATATTCATACTATTATTAAGAACAAAACAAATTAAAAAACAAATATAGTAAAAAAAAAACATGAAAAAGAAGAAGAAAAAAATGTTACCTTACTGTTGTTGCAAGTAAAGCTAAGAAGAGAATAAAAATTCGTAAAGTATATTAATTTAAAAAAATTAAGAAGAAAAAAGAATAAATGAGAAGAATACATACTTAAGCATGGAAAAGAAGAAAAGGAGTTTAGGAGAGAAGAGAAGAGAAAAAAATGGATATTAATGTTTTTTACATATGGTAAAGAAGAAGAAGAAGAAAAGAGCCCCGTCTGTTGTGAAAATAAGAATTTTAAGCTTTTTATTAGGTGTTTTACCGATTGATAATTAAATATTAATATTTTTAATCATTATGTCGGTGATTTTGTCTATAATATTTAATTTAATAAAAAAATTTAGAAACTGCCAAATATCACTAACGACTTTTCAATCCGTCGGTGATTCCGTTTGTAATATTTAATTTAAAATTTTAATTTAATTGAAATTTTTCAGAAAACCGTCAAATAACACCTATGACTTTTCAATCCGTCTGTGATTTTGTTTGTAAAGAACAGTAATTAACAGTACAATTGGAAAGTAAACAGTTCCAAAGCTCTCTGAAAAATACCGACAGAAGTTTCCATTGGTGATTCCCTTTGTAATTGACATGATAAACAGTGTTCATAGTTTACCAATGAATTTACCGACAGAATAAATTCTGTGGGTAAAAATAGCATGTCATCGTTTTTTTTGCTTTGTTTTAATTTTTTTCTCACTGTAATTTTCTTGGTAAATATCAAAGAAATATTTTCGCCGGTAAAATCAGTTTATGAATATGTCTATTATATCCTGGAATGTTCATGGGGCTACTAAATCTCGCGAAGTAGATGACATTATAAAGAGTTGATATGAAAGTACCATCCTTAATCTTTATTGTTCTTGAGAGTTGAGACGCATTCCTTTTTAGCTTAATCTGTTGGATTTTGGGCTAGTTTAGGTACAAGGGCACGCATGAGGGATTTGGGTGCTTGGTTGTGGTGGGCCTGGGATTGTTTCAACTGTGGATATTATACATCAATGTGTGACAATGAAATTAGTTTCAAGCAGTAAGTCATGGGTCTGTTCAGTTGTGTATGCTTCCTTGATTCCTCAGGCTCGGTTTACTATATGAGATTATTTAATCATGATGATAACTAATATTCATGAACCGTGGATGCTCATAGGAGACTTCAACGAGATCATGTACCTTTCTGAGATATGAGGTGGTGTCTTCTTGCAGTGTCGGGCTAGGAAAGTTTATAGATACGATTGCCACTTGTAATCCTATGGACATTGGCTCCATTGGAAACCCTTCCCATGGCATCGAAATATTCAGGGTTGCAGTTATATTGCTAAAAAACTTGATAGGGTTCTGGCTACTCCTGAATGATGGCTATATTGCCTGTTTGGAAAATTTGAGCAGGTTGTACTCTTATCATAACCCCATTATCCTTAGATGTGGTGGCTTTCTTTGCTATACTGGTAACAGGCCTTTCAGGTTTGAAGTTTTTCGGACAACTCATCCTGAGTATATTTTTATGGTGTCTAGTGTTTGGAGTAAGTGAGGAGATAATGTTATTACTGGATTGAGACATGTTAGGGAGGATTTGGTTTTATTTAATAAACAGACCTTCAAGAATATTTTTAGGAGAAAGTGATTCATTGAAGCCAAGTTGAATGGGATCCAACGTGAGCTAGCATGAAGATTTTCGGATTCTCTTTTCTCGCTGGAACACAATCTGTGGAATGAATATAATGAGATTCTTCATCAGAGGAGCTTTATTGGTTCCAGAAATCGAGGGAGAATTGAGTATAGTTTGGGGACAGAAACACTAAATTCTCCCATTCTGAGACAATAGTACGGAGGATACGGAATCGTATTGAGAGATTGTTTCTTGATGACAGAGAGTGGTGTACTAATGATAATAAGCTTCAAAATGTTGCCCTAAATTTTTATAACTAATAACTGTTTTTAAAACACTTTGACTGTCAAACCAAAATAATAATAATAATAATAATAATAATGCATGAAAGACATCATCAATCACAATTCAAGTCTTAGGCCTAATGGAAAGCGTGATTAAAATTGTTTTTTAGAGTATTTTTTATTTAAAATAATATTTTTTTTATTTTTTAAAATTTATTTTTAATATCAACATATTAAAATAATATAAAAATACTAAAAAATAATTTAAAACAAAAATATTTAATTTTTTTATAAAAAGTAAATTAAACCGCGACATCAATATGCATGGAAAATTAAAATTTTTAATCATGTTATGTGTCCCATGAATTTTTTTTTCAACTCAAACACTAATAGTAGTCAACAGAACCCAATGAGTGGATTTTATATGCTTTTAAAAAACCCTCTTGCATCATCTAGGTCATCACTAAAACTTGATGTCCCATTGCGTATCGTAATTATATTGGCATTAAAAATAATATTTGATCAAGGAATATATGTATATAATAAGTATAGTGGTTGATGAATCAAGGAATTTTATCGCAATGGGCTGATACACACTAGTTCCAGGTGTGCACCTGCTAGACATGAGCTGCCAAACCCAGGCGCAACCTACAAGACCCAGTACTTGGTTCTAGCAGGTGCTCTTAGGCCCAACAGCTTGGCCTTATGCTTGTTTCCAAGGGTGTAGGGTCTAAAAATTTTGTCATTGCACTCCAAGTATGATTGGATTCACTACACCTATGGATTCAAACATAATACCTGGATCTAACGCGATCAATTCCATATATTTTTTACATAAATCTTAGAGGAATTATTTATCAACAAATAGCTTAATTAAATAAGTTTACACTCCACTAACACTATTAGGTGTATTAAAATATCTCATAGTCTACTATGTCTTCATCTCTTAGCCAGATAAAATAAGTAGAATACATCTCACAATACAAAATTAATATATCATAAATATGAAATTACACTCCAACATCTTTTCTCCATAAAAAAAAGACTTATGGGCTATAAATACACAAAGAATCCTTCAAAATAAAGGTTCATAATCTCTTAATTCTCAATATTTTTAACATACATATTTTTTAATTTTATCTTTCTAAAATATTATTCCACTTTCTCTCTAAAAAGATATTTATTTAAGTATTTAAGAGTCCTTATATTTATTAAAGAAGACCTTTCGCAGGTATCAATCACAAGTTACCTTGACTTACCAGGCACTAAGTATATACTATCAACCTTAATTATTAAAAAAAGATCAGATCACAAGAATCAATTAATTAACCGATTATTTTGTTCGGAAGCCTTATTCTAAAGTTGATTTTTTTGGACATCTTCAGCGCTCATTCAAATAATCAAAGGTAAAGAAAGTTTGATTCTAATCTTCAATCTTCCCGTCGTTGCAGTACCGGAAAGATGGCCTTTGCAAATTCCAACAGTTATATTTAAATTTCATCTTGTAAATATAATATGATTTTCAAAACAAAATTAATGCAACTCTAATCTAGAATAAAATACCTGTAAAATAAACATCATCATCTGTACAATTTTGCTGTCGTTCATGAATCTAAATAAATGGAAAAGTGATACATGAAGAAGTGCTCATGATGTCAGTGTCCCATGTTTTTCACATGAATCATTTGGTGATTCAAGCACTAGTGATAGCCCGCAAAAGCAAAACCTTATTGGTGGAGTAAACAATCGATTCCATTATTTCTCTGGCAACTATACATATACTGATATTTTTATTGATAATGATATCATTCCACCTTCTCTAGTTCTCCAACAAAAGTACTTTACATCGTCTTAATGTCTTGATGCTTCATAATTCATTTCTTTCCTTGCTATTCTCGAAGACTAAAGATACAGCATCATGGGATTTCTGATGCCACCTATTTCATTGTCCGGATTTTACAGGACAACATTTACAATATGTTCCACAATGTCGAAAGGTGGTTAATTAATGTCGCAATTAGATGGAAGACACTTTTATGGTAGTTTGTATATGACATTTAATAGATAAGATCTACTCATTAGAAAATACCTGGATAAGTCTACGTAAGTAACATTAGAGATGAGTTTCTGCAACCAAAAGTTTTGGTCTAAGATGTACAAGTGCTAGTTAATCTGTACAATGGCGCTATCAATTACTAATGGCGAATCAAACTTAAAAAGTAGTTACTTCTATGCTAACAGGCTTATTCTGTAACCTATTCCTCAATATGTCAGGTAGTATTGATTCTTCTAGCTGGATTGGAGCTTTCCCTTGAAAGTTCAAGCTCATAATTGTTTTTATTTTGAGTGAAGAATGCTGCCAGCCTCATCCGAAGTCCTCTACCCATTAGCATTGACAGAATGAAGGTCACTTCCCTCCAACGCTTTCGCAATAGACGAAAACCTGCGACAAGTAATGCAATGGTAGACGCACCAAATGTAATTACGAACAAAATTGAGAAGGGCCCTGACCCTATACTTTGGATTCCAGTGGCATCAGATGTTGAAGCTGAACATTTGGGAAATGACAGCGTTTCTTCCTCTAATTTTTGCAGTTTTCCATTCTGTGTTAAGTATATAATAGCCTCTGAAATATGCCAAAGGGGAACCCCTTGGAAACACCTGTCAGATAAGAGAAAAGGATCAGAACATGGAAAATGGAAATACTGCAGTTGAACATTGGGGGGGAAAATAAGAAGAAAGATTAATAGATAATTACAAAGCCATAACCACTAAGGTTGTATGTTGGTCCTGTCATGGTGAGGTCCTTGTAATACTTTGCTAGGAAAAGTTTTGCATGAGGGGTAAACAAGAAAGCTTCCCTTATAACTCCACTTGATAGAGATTTCAAAGTCATCAATTGAAGCAATTTTTTGATGTTCTCTGCCTTGAAACTCAAGACTTTCTCTAAATACCAGAGAGTGAAGGAATTTCCATCATAACCAATCGCAGCATTTGTATTTCGGAGCAAAGTGATGTCAATTGCAGAAGGTGTAGATGGTGGAGCTTGCAACATTGATGTAAGGTCTGCTATGTAAGTTGAGGCAACGATAAGGATTAGGAAAAACCAAGGTATTAGCAGCAAACGGGACCATTGAGAACTGAGTGATTCTCCTACAAAACAAATTTAAACAAGCAAATAACTCAACGCCTTGCCATGTGCAATTTCATGTACAAGACTGTCTGTAATGATTTTTTAGTGTGCGAGTGGTTCAGCTTCTTACTGTGAAAATACTAGTGTTGAGAAAGAAAACCACAAGATGGTTCCCATTTGTCTAGCAGGTGAACCCCCGAACTCCTCGTTCTTTTCATGCTCAAGAACCCCAGACAACAAAACCAATGTATAATAGCTGCCATTAGAATCCCCATTTTTTTGGTGAAGGGCCTCATGAACATAAAAGATTGGTATGACTTGTCTGATTTCGTCACCACAACCGTCACAAGTGCTGTTATTACAATATCTCCAACAGCTGCATCATATATCTTTCACAAAGAAATAAGCCCTCATCAGTGTCATAAATCTTAAATATTATTTGATATTCCTAAACATAAGTTAGAGTGAAATGAGTAAAGATTTATGAACTTCGAGTTATAAAAAACCCAGCATTTCATTTCAGGAAGTCAGGAACTCCGAAAAATAGTTCAAAGAAAAAAGGGGGCAACTGCTTTAGAACAGCAGAAGTTCAAAACTGACTTTTTCAGAAACAGCTGTTACCATATCATCATAAGAACCATGAAATGGAGCCATGTCATAAATCAACGGGTATTGCAGACACTTCACCACGGCTTCAAAGACATTGATTGAAAATACAGTTATCAGTGTCACATTTTGATTTTCATCATGAATCCTCTCACCGGCAACAGAAACAATCTCCTCCGTCGTGAATCCCAGCAGCTTCAGCCTCTACGCCGTGACCAACAGCTTCCCAACACCCTTGTAACTTCATCCTCTCACCGGCAACAGAAACAATCTCGCCGACGCCAACCTCTTCTTCCAGCAGCACCAGCCTCTTCAAACCAGCCCCGACAGCCGCCAGCTTCACCACTAACAGCTCCACCGTAAGCCGCCAGCAGGATCGCCAGGCAGCAACACCCCATCAAGCCCAGGTGAGCTTTTTCGTCCCTTCCCTCCTGCATTTTTTTGCTTTCCTGTTACCCATGAACTAATTCATGTTCTGCAGAAGAAAAACAAGACGGGCTAGACCCGTTTCAGTCAAGTAAAGATCGTTGGGCTGTTAGTCCGCCCAACCCAATCCGACCGGGCTGGGCTTGGACTTCGGGCCTATACAGCCCAATTTAAAAAAAATTAAGGAAAATTTTTAAATATTTTAAAAACCACTTTAAAATTATTTGTGGATCAATCAGATATTTTTTCAATAATTTTGTTTAATATCAAGTTATAGATTTACACTATAAGATACGAATTCATATAAAAAATATATAATTTTCCTTTAATAAATAAATAAACTTCATTTTTAAAAACAAAAAAAATGTGTTGTTTTTGTGAATTAGGTCAACTCCTAAAAGTTTTTCATACATATTTTCTAAAAAAAATATATAAAATCATATTTTTATTATATTTTAAGAAATGCAAAAATAGATATCGTAATCGATTTATGATTATCCATTAAAGTTTGACTAAAATACCAAAAATCTCATAATAATTAGTTTGTTATTCGAAATATTAGAAAATAGTTATATTTAAGAAATAAATGTGATGCTAAATCTGGACCTTATATGTGAAGAAAGATCTGCCTTGAATCTTAAACAAAACCAGCGGATAAAAACATGACGTAGAAAAACAATCGACAAGTAATACAGATTATCTTAGGTAGGGTGTATTGGGGTGATGCATATTTTCCCTGCATAACTAGTCTTTTTACTCAAACTCTCGTAGACCAATAAGTTTCTTGGTAATCATAATATTAGGTGACGACTCCTGAACTTCATAATCATAACTTTATGATTAAACCCAAAACTCCCTTTAACTTCCAGGAGGTAGCTCTGCCATGCAATGTTGTGCACGTCACGACAAGTCCGCACATGTTGGTGACTCCTCCGACCAACTATAGTTCGTTCATATACGATGTGCATAAAGACTAATACTACCTTCTTAGCATAGGTATTCTAACTAGCATACCATATGTTCATCAAACAAACAGAATCATATATCAAGGCTCAACTCATATAATCAATCAAATAAGAAGCTATCAATTCATAAGTATATATTTGCTCATATCAAGAATTCAATATCAAGAATCCAGTCTCAACAATTGATCATGTTTTATCATAGATAAGAAATAATAAGCGATATGTGAATTACCAAGATACATGATCAATTTCATACTAACAATTCAAGTACTTATACTACTACTCTAGCATATGAAATATTATTCACTTACTTGACTTAAAAGCATAACAAGCATATAAACAAATATCCAAGAAAATCTTGTTAATAACCAGTAGGTAGAGTGTCAATAGTATATGAATACAAAAGAAGACATACTAAAAAATAATTAGAAAAGAATGTACAATCTATTTATTACACTTAACTTAGGTTCTAACCCATAACCCTATACATTTAGGAATAAAACATAATTATAAACTGAAATCGGTTAACCCAATTGATTCCAAACATAACCTAAATTGACCGAAACTAAAAGAATTATCCAACTTTACTGTCAGGTCAATTGATCTACTGGTTCAACCTAACTAGTCAACCAAAACCATCTAGGAAAAACCGGTCGGCCAAAATCTATCAATTGGTTAACTGTAATACAACACACCAATCGATCTACAGGTTTTACCCAACCAGTGGACCAAAATCTAGCAGCCTAAACAATCAACCGATTTAGACAAATCGGTCAACCAGTTCATTGGAATTCCATATTCCCGATCACCAGTCTTAACAATGACAGATCCTAATTTCAACAAAAATCTAAAAAAAACCCATAACCATACATTAAACCTATATCAAATAACCTATAACACTTAAATCAACCTATCACATTATAATCAATCCATCAACTTATACCCAATTCATCAATTAATCTCTAAAATACAATTTCAAACCCTAAACTTTAACAAAACCCAAAACCGTAACCAATAACATCAATTATACACAATAAATCATAAATCTCACCTCAAAAAATAAGTTTCCAAATCCTTCTCCCTTTTCTCTCTTTCTTCTTCTGTCTTTCTTTCTCTATTTCTAGTTCTCTCTCTAAATTTTTAGATTTTTCTTCTTTTATTGTTTTAGTTTTCAGCCTCTAAGGGCACTGTTGTTTTTCCTATTAATTCTTTCCCTTTATTTTTCAAAACATCATACATTCACATGGACATCACAAACCAAAAACTTTATATCTATATCTTTCACTTCTTCAGCATCATTTTCATCATCCTCATTGAGTTTTAATGGTTGATTCCAATCCATAAAGGAATTAGAATTATCAAAACTTTTAGTTTTAACATCATTTTCATCCTAATTAGGAATTGCTTCCTCTGCTTGTGTCTTTTATACAGATTTTCAAAATTAATCATGGATTTGTAATCACTCTTCTCATGATCTTCTAGACTTTTCACTGATGTCAATCGATGAGTAAATTTTATAATTTGTCTCCGCATGTCTTTAATCACCAATTCCTGGACACCTCTTTTTAATTTTATAATTTTTTTCTACAGTCTTCTATCTTCAATTCCTGAACATCTTTTTATCGAGAGGAACCTCCCCATCCCTTTCTATATGAGCACACCATTTTTTGCTATCTCTTCTAGCCATGGTTATTCCAGCACATAACAAGTAAATATTCACTGGGATCATTGAGCTATGATACCAACTAACATAGACAAAAACACAAATAAGAAGACAACAAGCTAGAAAGATAAAATTAAAGCATAATAAGGTTGTCACATATAACTCTAATTCATAATTTTATTTCTAAGAATAAAAGTATGATATATTTTGCTAAAATACAAGCAAAACAATATTATTTATACTAGTCTTAAGTCTAGCTTGAAGAGTAAAATAATCATAATCAATAACTACTGAGTTAGTTTAGGGATTCCTAAACTATGAAGTAAAAAATAAAATTATCATTATCAAAATTTGATTTCCTAAACTAAATAAAAAAATTAAAAACATCATAAATTTAAATATTTTCTTAGATTAATAGGAAATAATTAACAAAAAAACTAAAGGAGAAAGGGATTTTAATGTACTCGTCCTTACAAAACACTATTCATTTCAATAGGGTTTTTTTTTTTTTTTTGCCTTTAGTTTTTTTTTAAAAAAAATCTATGTTTCTTTCTCTAATTTCATACTTGAACATTTGGTTTATTGGAGATTAGACTTCAAAATTTATTGTGGTTTGCATTAAACATTTACTTGGTCGGGTTAACTCAGTTTACTCGAGTTTTTTTGTCTCTTTTTAATTGTTATTTTTTTAAATTTCATCCTTAATATAAGGTTGATTAAGAATTATGTTTCATGATTTATTTTGATTTGTTTTTCATGAGGTTATCTCGATTTCATGACTTAGGTCACGAGAATGACGATTAACTAGAGTTTTTTTTAATTGGTATTTTTTCAATTTCATTCTTTAACATTTGGTTGATTAGGAATTAAATTTCATGATTTATTTTGATTTGCTTTCTATGAGATTATCCTGATCTTATAATTTGGATCACGTGTTTTGTGGATTAGTATGGGTTGATTAATGTTATTTTATTGTCCTATTTTTAAATTGAAATTTTTTCAATTTTATCATCTAACAATGAGTTTATTGAAAACTAGGCTTCATAATTTGTTAATCACGGGTTTGGCAGGTTAACCCGGGTTGACTCGTGTCATTTTTTATGTTTACTTTCTATAAAGTTATCTCTATATCATGACTGAGGTCAAAAGTTTGGTAGATTAACTCATGTCGATTCTTGAATTTTTGTGAGGGAAACTATGTTTTTACTGATTATCCAGGTTGCTTTTGAACCCATCAAGTCAATCAGGTTATATCGAGTTAATTTCCATATTATTTAAATATTATTTTTTACTAGAAAAATATTAGCAAGTACACTGTTTTTTATATTAGAAAATTGTGATTCGACAAGCAGCCAACAAACTAATAATAACTAAAAAATAATAATTTTCAAAAAATCTTCCTGCATCGAATTCTTTTTTGCTTATATGACGAGTCTCGACGTGAAATCTAACGAACTGCATACTGTACCAAGCACTGAGAACTAGAACTTGTCCTTGCCGGTTAAAACTCATTTCTTGCTTGATCTAGCGTGAAGAGGGGTCATCACCCACATCCGAAGTTGTCTGCCCATCACTGCTACTTGAATGCCAGTAACTCTAATCCAGTGTCATGTCATTGCAGAAATTTAACATGTAATTGCAGAATTGAAATTTAAAGGTCATTTTTTTTTATTAACCAATTCATTTTTCATTACACAAATATCATTCTACGGCTAGAAAACTAAACTCATTAATTATCACATAATATCTTTTTGATTCCTCACGAATTGAGGGTTTGAAATGAAAGGCTCTTCTTGCCATCTTGTATTTATAATACTCAGCTTATAATTTATAGTATTCACTGGCATGAGTTCAAGAAATTAATGCTGAAGTCAGGAATAGTGTTCATGGTTTCTTTTACGATAATGCATGTTTTCTGAGCCATAAGACTTGACCTTCTTGATTGTTGGCCATTCTGTTCTAGTTTTGTCTTAAATCTTAAAGAGTCCACTGAATTAATTTTAAGTAGAAACACCACCATATATAAGGAGAAACTTAGGAAGGATCGTGGTTCTGAACTGATTATCGCTTTGGTATTAAATGGTGAAGCTGACCAGTTGAAGATTTGGAAGAGACAACACAGGCCATCGGCCATGACTTTTAATTGCAGGCAAAGATGAAGCATAACAGATTGGTCATTAGTCTAAATGATTGGGTTTTTATTATGTGCCAGAGCAAGCAAGGTTGACATTCCAACAACACTATCAACAGATGGAAGACAAAAGTTTTAGTTGTTTTTTGTCATGATAGGTAGAATTGCTTCTGCTTTTAGTAATGGAACTTCCTTCTCAAAGTTCAAGCTCGTTGTTTTGTTTACTCTGAAAGAAGAAAGCTGCCAGCCACAACCAAAGTCCTCTACCCATTAACATGGACTGAATTAAATTCATTTCACTCCAGCGCCTTCTTAATAGGCGAAAGCATGCGAAGAGCAATGCAACAGTAGAAGCACCACCGGAAACAATGAACAGAACTAAGAAGGGCTCCGGCCCTATATTTTGAATTCCAGCGGTGTCAGATTGTGGAGTTGAGCATTTGGGAAATGACAGCATTTGTTGCTCTAATAGTTGCAGTTCTCCACTCTGTGTTAAGTATATGATTGCCTCTGAAATATCCAAAGCCAACGGAGATCCCCTTGGAAATACCTGCAAGATGCAAGAAGAAGATCAGAACATAAAGATGGAAATGCATTTACTTCAAGAGCATGTTCATTCTCATTTTGTTATTAAACCATATGTAAGCATGTTTGTGAACTTAAGGATCATGGAACAATTAAGAATCAGGAAGAGTCAAAATATGAAATTACAAATCCAAAGCCGCTGAGCTTATATGTTGGTCCTGCCATTGTGAAGCCTTCGCAGTATTTTGCTAGAAAAATTTTGGCATGGGGGGTGAACAAGAAAGCTGCCCTGATATGTCCATTTGATAGAGCTTCTGCAAAGTCATCAATTGAAGCGATGATTTTGATGTTCTCTGTCTTAAAACCCAAAACTTTCACCAAATACGAGACAGTGAAGGAATTTCCATCGCAACCAATAGAAGCACTTGTATTTTGCAGTAAACTGATGTCAATTTCTGAAGGGGCTTTAGCCGTAAGTATGGACGATAGGTTGGTTGTTTAGCTTGATGTGACTATTAGCACTAAAAAAAACCACGGCACCGACAGAAAACGGGACCATGGACTTTTAAATGATTCTCCTGCAAACCAAAGGCCATTGACTTTTAAGGGATTAGCAAAAACGTACTTGTCAAGTGATCTTCCAAGTACAAGGCTGCACAGAGAGAGAATTTCGTATATTAAATTTACAGTTCCTCTATTTACCTTGTGCAGAAGTAAGTATTGAAACAGAATACCAGAGTATTGATCCAATCTGTGTAATGGACGAACCATTAAACCCACGCTCAGTTTCATGTTCAACAACCCAAATAGCAAAACCAGTGAAGACTGTCATAGCTGCCATTAAAAACCACATCTCTTTAGTATAGACCTTCAAGAACCACCAATGATGGTGTGACTTGTCAGATTTCATCGCCACGAGCATCACGAAACCTGATTCGACATATGGCTGTGAGAACTCTATAGGCTGGTCTCTGATTGCTATTATTACAATATCTCCAACGGCTGCATCAAAAGCCTATCACAGGAAATAAACATTATCAGTGATTCAAAGTATTTTGTCTTATAATAAGAAATAAAAAGAATACCAGTGGGGTGACTTCTAAAACTCTAGGCTTCTAGTTATAACATCAAGGTGGAGATGAAAGCTGGTTTGGAGAAAAATATGAGCTAGGCTACACAGATTCTCAGAAACTGCCCAAGGGCAACTCCTGGTCAATTTTTTCTAACAACCATAGAGATGAAGACAATAAAAAGCATACCTTTTGAGAAACCTTCATTACCATGTCATCGTAAGAACCATGAAAAGGAACAATTTCATACATCAAAGCGTATCGTAGACACTTCACAGCAGCTTCAAATACGCCAACCGAAAATCCTGTTATGTATGTTATGTTAGGGATCTCATCATGGCTTACTCTTACAAACTGCTTGAACATTGATTTAGCTGGTACCGCAATCCTCAGCTGCTTCCCTCTATCCTCAAGAAGATTGGATTCTGATAATCCAGTTGGGACAGAAATTTTGCCTCCTGGCCAGTATACTGGATTTAGAACTTCTTCACCAGACTAACTTTTATCCTTTACACTATTATTCTTGACAAGGTTGTCGGTGAAGCCAAACTCCGGTGACCAAAATCCAAGCTCTCTGTAGCTTTTACCAACTATATTAACAATCTGAAAGTTAGGTACGTATGTTAGCTTATAGTTTGTAAAGTGTATCCTACCGCTAGGCCTTCAAAATCGCTTGATAAGATATGTTGAAGTAAGGTTTTTGAATAATTCTTCTCATGTAACATTTTAGAAGACTTTGCAACGGTCCAAATTGCATCATAAGCTCGAAGTGCGAATATACTTGGTTGAGAGTTCCTATCTTCCGGATATTCAGCTCTAAACTTCCTCTCAAACTTGACTTCAAAATCTTTGAAGGATGCGGTGGTATCTAAATAGCTGGCCTTACAACCAAGCAAGCCTTGCATGGAGGTCATCATGGATGAGTTAACAGAATCGAGAAGACCAGTGATGCTAGCAGCAGCAATCCACACATACCCTCTCCTCATCATTCTCATTTTCTTAGCATTTTCAAACAATAAATTTGCTAAAGTTAATGAAGATTGAAGTAGTATAAAGACCCTGCTTTGTTTACCCTTCAGTTTATTTAACTCGTTCTGAATGGTAGTGTTTGGATCTAAAAGAGAAGACAGTGTCGGGAAGGCTGAGTAGTGTTCCAGTTGTACACCGCTATCTTGGAGTGAAGCTGACAGAAGAGTGATAATGCCTAAATCACTAGTGTAGGAATATCTATCTTCATATATAGCAATCACCTTTGGCCACTTGAAGGATGCAACAATGGAAGCAATGCATTCGATCTGCACAGATATATCTTGATACATGCTAATTACTGGAAGTTCTTTATCTGGAACTATCAGAGATAATCCTGTGGTTAAGGAAATGATAGGTCGTTCAATGGTAATGTTAACCATTTCAGCAACTAATGCAGCCTGATGCCATGTTATGGAACCAACAATCGCTTCCAATTTTTGGTTTTGGAAGAAATCAATTGCTGCATTTAACGTCAAACAATTAACAACTTTTAGTTCCAAGTCAAAACACTCGTTCGGCTAATACATGATTAGCTAAGCAGCATATGAAGACGACATGATATGAGACTACTGATTATCTTTTGTTTTAAGCTCGGAATTGAATCTAATGAAGCTTTTAAAATTACAAGATTAAAAGCTACGGTAGAAATAATTCCAAATAAGATACAGATGTTAAATTTCTTGTAATCTGCAGCCACGAACAAGGAATGAACAACTACAATGATTTATTTCGAATTCAAAGCCGTGACAAAAGATGTGTCAGCCGGTTTCTTCAGGGAAGAATAAAGTTCATCACAAGAAAATTGAAATTTGAAGTGTCATAAAGTTATTCACAAATTGATTCTTCATCTAAACAAAGATCCAGAAGGCAAAACAATAAACATACCTGCAAAAGCAGCTCGGGCGGAGTTCTCAGGCAAATCCAGAACATGTAGAGCCAAATTATGGCCAGTCAATCTATAAATGTCTTGTACAGCAATATCCATGGCTATTTTCTCTTCTCTACCAACACGAGTACTGCAGTCTACAACTGCACCAATAATGCTAATGAACTCAGAGCCTTCATCATTCAGCTGACCTGAATTTGATAATATGAACGTTATTGATAATAAAAGGATCGAATAAAGAAAAACTAGAAAACCAGCCATTGTTCTTCCTAAAGGGAAAAAAAGAAATTTGAGTACTGATATTAAGAATGGTTAATGGGAAACGCTGGAGGAGTTTGGTTTATATTTTAAATAATGGCTGCAGTTTTTGTTTACTTTTTGTGGTCAACATCTTGGTAGTGGGTACTTCCTAGCAAGATCCTAGAAAAGTCAGAAGAAGTTAATAACGTAATGGTTTCGTATCTTCGGATGATTCAGTAGAAATTTACCAGCTTTGTTTTCTTAGCTAATCATGCTTTTTGACCAGCCATTTTTCTTTATTATCCTTCTGCTACCTAATTACACTCATCAAATGCCCCTGTAATCAGCCTTTTGACCCTTACAATTGATACTCTAATACAATCGATACTCTAATTAAAACCGCAGAAAAGAAGTGCTCTTCTTGTTACTTGCCTTGCATCTGGAATGCAGTCATAGAAGAACTACTGAAGCCTATACCTTGCGTCCATGTTTCCTATAGCAAGGAATCAGTGATGCATCTGTTTAGTGTAACTATAAGAACTGATCTCTTACGACACTACTTTGTATGCATTACATGATGGTAGTGTCAAAAAACCATCTCAACCTAATAGTTTAAGTTTTTAGGTGAGGTCCCAGGATATGATTTATATTATTCTTTAACACACTCCCTCAAGTGAAAGCTCTTTGAACTTGAAACTTGCACAGACCCACATTACCTTGTGCTTAATTTTTATCAAATAAATGGGGATGGTGAGATTCGAACTTATGATCGCTTGGTCATCAAGGCTCTGATACCATGTCAAAGAACCATCTCAACCTAATAGCTTAAACTTTTATGTGAGGTCCCAGGATATGATTTATATTATTCTCTAACAGGTAGTTAGTCTCTCTTTGCACTATCTTATCACCTGTTTGAGGAACAGAAATTCTTGCCATTTGAAGTTCACTTGTTGCTTGGTCTTGAGTGAAGAGGGTGATCAGCACCGACATCAAAAGTTGTCTACACATCAATGTTGATTGAATATCAGTCAATTGATCCCACCTTTGTCTCAATAGATGGATAATTGTTATTATCAATGCAATTGCAGAAGCACCACCTGAGATAATGAACAAACCTAGAAAGGTCCTGGTCCTAAACTTTGGATAGCATTGGCATCAGGAGTTGAAGTTGAGCAATGGGTGTAGAAGAGCATTTCTTCCTCTAGTAGCTGAAGTTCTTGACTCTCACTTAATCTTAAAATTGTCTGTGACATGTTTGAACCCGAAGTAGAACCCTTCTGAAACACCTGAGAACAAAACAAGAAAATATAAGAACATAAGGAAAAATGTTAGCTTTAGATAGAATATTGTCTTCTTAAACTAACAAGCAAGGACAAGGAACAAGGTTTACAAACAAAAAATGGTAAAGTTTGAATTGGATTATAAAGCAAAAACCGCTTAGCTTGTAGGTGGGTCCTGCAATGGTGAAGCCAGTGCAATATTTTACAAGAAAAGCTTTCGCAAAAGGTTTCAGAATGAAAGCAACTTTAATATGCCCACATGATAAAGCCTTTGCATATTCATCAAATGAAGATATATTTCTAACATTCTCTGGCCTGAACGCCAAAACTTTCACTAAATACTAGGTGATAATGGAACTTCCATCACAAGCAACAACTTGTTAGAACTCATGAGAGTTTGCCTTTGAAGTTTGAAAAAGTCTTGGTTAGACTTAGTTTCTGTTATTGTTTCATATCAGATTCTTGCTCCATAATTTTTTGTTTTCAGTTAGTAGAAAGTAGTGCCAATAAAATCTAATAATAGTTGAGATTTTTTAGTAATTTTAATTTGGTTGTAAGCCTATAAATAGGCATTCTCATTTGTGAAATGTACTATACTCTTAAGTCTCAAATTATCTATTTTTCCCTGCAAGGTTGGTTATAGTCTTTTATTTTCTATAGATCTAATAGTAACAGAGCTAACTTCTTACGAGCTGTGATGCAAAGCTTACTAAGTGTTTGAGTGCTAAACATAATGAGGTTGGGTGCAAACACTAGTGAGGTTAAGTGATTTTTTTTTTCAGGTAGCTGTGGTGCAAACATGTTTACTGCCACCAGTAATTCATCTATAATTCCAGTGTTTAATAGTAAACACCATCACTTTTAGGCTGTCAAGATGAGATTTTACTTAAGATCTCAAGGTTTGTGGAAAGTTATAACATCTAAAACTGATCCATCATCATTGACAACAAATCTTACAATTGCTCAGAAGAAAGCATATGAGGAGGAAGAGCTCAAAGAAGACAAAGCCATCATCTGCTTACATTCAGGACTTGCAGATCACATTTTCACCAAAATCATGGACTTGGAAACACCAAAACAAGTATGGGACAAGCTTCAAAGTGAATTTTAGGACACTAACAGAGTTAAAACCATCAAGCTACTCATATTAAAAAGAGAGTTTGAGTTGATGAAGATGAAAGACAATAAATTCGTTAAAGATTATTCTAGTAGGTTAATGGATGTTGTAAACCAAATGAGGCTTCTTGGTAAAGCATTTATAGATCATAAAGTGGTAAAAAAGATCGTGGTTTGAGTGCCTCAAAAGTTTGAAGCCAAGATCTTTATAATTAAAGAGTCTTGTGACTTGTAAAATCTCATAATTGTAGAGTTAACCAACAAACTTCATGTACAGGAGCAAAGGGTCTCATTGAGAGGTGAAGAAGTTATTGAAAGTGCTTTTCAAGCAATTCACAAGGGAAAGAGTTCTGGAAACTTGTAAAGAAAGAAGCCTTTAAGTACAACAAAGGGAAAGCTGAAGGATTTTCAAGAAAGCAAAACTTTTCACCGTGCTCTAATTGTAAAAGAACCAACCATGCTGAGAAAAATTGTTGATATAAAAATAAACCTTTTTTTCATTGTATTTTTTGCAATAATCTTGGTCATAGGGACAAGCATTACAGAGCCAAAAAAAAAAAAACAATCTCAACAACAAACACAACAACACGCAAATGTGATTAAAGAAGACAAAAATGATTATGAGCATTTATTTATGGCATCATAAGCACTCAGTTCTCATAAACTGAATACTTGACTTATTGACAATGGTTGCACAAGTCACATGACCAAATATCTATCAATTTTTACCTCTAATTACATATTAGTTCAACTAAAGATCAAGCTGGGAAATGGTGAAGTTGTGCAGGCCAAAGGAAAATAGACAATTTCTATTAACACCAAGAGAGGTACAAAAATTATCACTAATGTTCTTTACATTCCAGAACGAGATCAAGATCTTTTTAGTGGTGCACAAATGCTAAGAAATGGATATACAGTCTTTTTTAACAAAAAATTTTGTTTTATCACTAATACACATAGATTGGAGATAACAAAAATTAAAATGGATGGAAATAACTTTTATTTGAAGTTTGATTTAGTTGAAGGTCATGTATTTAATGTCAAGATTGATAAGAATGTTATTTGGCATAAAAGATATGGTCATTTCAACTTGAAGTGACTAAAGTTCATGCAAGAAGCTGGTATGGTTGAAGATATGCCTGAAATCATAGTTAATGCTCAAACTTGTGAAAATTACGAGCTAGGAAAGCAACATCGACAGTCATTCCTACAAAATATGACCAAGAGGGCTACTCAGAAGCTGGAGTTAGTTCATTCATATATTTATAAACCAATGAGCATAGCTTTATTGAGCAACAATGTGTATTTTACACTATTTATTGATCATTTTAATAGAATAACTTAGGTTTATTTTCTAAAAACCAAGTCACAATTGCTTTTTATGTTCAAAAGCTTCAAGAAAATGGTTAAAACTTAAAGTGGTTAAAAGGTTAAGGCATTTAAAACTGATAATGAAAGTGAGTATACCTCAAAAGAGTTTAATGTTTTTTATTAAGAAGTTGGGGTTGTACACCAGTTGACAGTTCCATACTCACCACATTAGAGTAGAGTTTATAAGAGGAAGAACAGAACTGTGATGGAGATGTTAAGGTGCATGTCATTTGAAAAAAAGCTACTAGAGTTTTTATGGGCTGAAGTAGTCAACACCTTAGTATATTTTCTTAATAGACAACCAACCAAGTATGTTCAAAGCATAACACCAATAAAGACATGGTTTGGTGTAAAACCTTATATCAAGCACATAAAAGTGTTTGGCTTATTGTGCTACCTTCATATGACATCTATCAAGAGAGGAAAACTTGATGAAAGAGCTTAGAAAGGTGTTTTTGTTGGGTATGCAGCAGAATAAAAAAGTTACAGAATTTTTAACTTAAGTGGAATGAAAATTTTGATAAGTAGAGATGTGCATTTTGATGAAAATTCCTAATAGAATTGGGACTTGATGAAAATCCATAAAATTGATCAAACCATTTCATCTATTCTTGAACCAATAATAGAAAGTACTAGTATTGGAGATCCACTTGATGTTAAAGCAACTTCAGACACACTAGTGCTTATGGTGAGGCTATTATCTGATGTGTATGAGATGTGTAATCTTGTATATGTTGAGCTTACATGTTACACAAAAGCTGCAAGATTTCCAGAATAGATTAAGGTTATGAAAGTTGAAATTGATGCTATTGAAAGAAAAAAAAATTAGAAGTTGACAAAATTGTCTGAAGCTAAGAAGAAAATTGGAGTGAAATAGTTTCAGAACCAAATTCAATTCAGATGGTTCAATCTTTACGCAGTGCAATGCTAACAAATAATATAGTGTATGCTAAATTAGCTCGAGAAATGCTAGATTTTTTAAAGCCAAATTATGGTGGGTGGAGCTGTAAAAAAATTATCGACCAATAACCATTAGTATTTTCTCTTCTTTCATCGGGTTTAGTGTTGGTGAGTTGCCCTTATTATTCAGTATTTAGATGTATTGTGGTAGTGATTGTTTTTCAAGGTGTTTTTTGCTTTGAAATGCTTTGAAATATTTTTTTTATCTTTTTAAATTTATTTTTAACATCAACACATTAAAACGATATGAAAATATGAAAATAAATTAATTTAAAGAAAAAATGTAAATGTTTTTTAAAATATTTTTAAAATACAAAAACAAATGTGATATTGTTAATAATGTGAAGTTTGTTGTTATTAGGAATAAAAAGATGGAATATTTGAACCATAATTATCAAACTCGACTCAGGGGTTGACCCGACCAAAGGGTCGGGTTTTGGGTTTCAAGGATCAACTTAGATTAACCCGGAAAAATTAAAAAAAAATATTTAAAGTTTTAATATTTCATATGAAAAAATTAAGAAAAAAAATCTATATGAATATAGGTTGTACATGTTGTAAATAATGAAGTTTAAAATAATATTTTTAAAAGTTTTTTATCTCACATTGAAAAAACATAACTTTTTTCTTGTGAACATAGAGTATATATATGAAAGGGCTTCAAATCCCACATTGAAAAAATAACTTTTTTCTTGTGAACATAAAATATATATACTAAAGGGTTTCAAATCCCATATTGAAAAGATACTATGTTATCCTTTTAAGTTGAAATATTTAAACCAAAAAGTTTTTTATCCCATATTGAAAAAACATAACTTTTTTCTTGTGAACATAGAGTATATATACGAAAGGGTTTCAAATTTCACATTGAAAAAATAACTTTTTTTCTTGGGAACATGGGGTTTATATATTAAACGACTTCAAATTCCACATTAAAAAAATATTATGTTATCCTTTTAAGTTGAAGTATTTAAACTAAAAGGTTTTTTTATCCCATATTGTAAAAACATAACTTTTTTTCTTGTTAACATAAAGTATATTTACGAAAGGGTTTCAAATCTCACATTGAAAAGATACTATGTTATCCTTTTAAATTAAAATATTTAAACCAAAAAGTTTTTTATCCTACATTGAAAAAATATAACTTTTTTCTTGTGAACATAGAGTATATATATTAAACGACTTCAAAATCCACATTAAAAAGATATTATGTTATCCTTTTAAGTTTAAGTACTTAAACCAAAAGATTTTGTTATCTCATATTAAAAAAAACATAACTTTTTTCTTGTGAATATAGAATATATATATTAAAAGGTTTCAAATTTCACATTGAAAAGATATTATGTTATCTTTTTAAGTTGAAGTATTTAAATCAAAAAGTTTTTTATTCCACATTGAAAAAACATAGTTTTTTTCTTGTGAACACAGAGTATAATACGAAAGAGCTTCAAATTTCACATTAAAAAAATATTGTGTTTTTTAGGAACATAGAGTATAAAAGGCTTCAAATTTCATATTGAAAAGATATTATGTTATCCTTTTAAATTGAAGTATTTAAACAAAAAATTATTCCAAATTGAAAAAATATAACTTTTTTCTTGTGAACATAGAGTATATATACGAAAGAACTTCAAATCCTATATTGAAAAGATAATTTTTTTTCTTAGGAACATAGATTATATATATTAAAAGGCTTCAAATTCCACATTGAAAAGATATTATGTTATCTTTTTAAGTTGAAGTATTTAAACCAAAAAATTTTTTATCCCACATTGAAAAAATATAACTTTTTTCTTGTAAAAACAGAGTATAATACAAAAGAGCTTCAAATCCTATATTGAAAGAATAACTTTTTTCTTGAGAATATAGAGTATGTATTTTAAAGGGTTTCAAATCCCACATTGAAAAAATAAAATATTTTTCTAAAAAGTGTTAATAATCAACTAAAAAAATATTAAAAAAGATATTTATGAAAAAAAAATCATATTTGAAAAAAAAAATTGGTATCGTTTAAATTGACTCGGATTATAAATGGAATGGATTTTACTGAATTATTATACCAACCGATATTTTAATAAACTTGAATCATTCTAGCTACCTGGTCAATCAAGTTCTAAATCATCATGCGGGTATCTAAGATTAATAACTATGATTTGAATGGAGCAAGAAGACAAGCAAAACAAATTTTACCATGCAAAACAAATTTTACTTTGTGGATGGTGGCTGGCTGGCCGGCAGCTAGAGCCTAGAGTGGTGGTCTCCATGTTTTGTATAGAAAAATAAGAGCAAGCTCTTGTTGTTGGTCAGCACTGATCAACAGTACTTTTTTTTAAAGATTATTTCCTTGTAAGATGTTTGAAAATTACAACAAATAATTTAAAATAGTCCCTAATTTTATATTTTTAATTTTTAATACATTAATAATATCTCTTATTGATTAGTCAAGGAGCAGATGCAATTGAATCAACAAGATTTATTTATTTATTTATTTTAAGTAATCTAAGAAAATTTTGGGTAATTTGCCATATTACAAATTGAGACAATTGAGTTACTACTTGGCCTCATATTTCCCTTTGACTCCTCAAACGTTTTTAAAATAGAATGCCACTCATGGATTTCCTACTAACTTCATTTTATTTTACTAGATTGCTATTATTACGACAATGCCATTGCCATCTCCAGAAACTCAAAAAAATAAATTTGATAAGAACATGGAATTGACAAAAGGATTGAGCTATAAGCAGACTTGAAATACAAAAAATTATATACATATATAGTTAGTTACAATAACTACAAGGACTAATTGTGTAGTATTTATAAAGGACTAATTGTGTAATATGTTTAAATTTAGGGACTAAGACATAACTATGGGCCAATTTCAGAGAGACCCTTAATTTAGATTCCCAAGAACCCCATCGACGGTCTAGATCTAACATGAACCCCTCCTTAGACAACTCCAAGCCACTCACAGTAAAACAAAAGAAAAACACCTTAACATCAAATACGTCGTCTTTAAGATCGCCAGAGCTCTCACTAAATTCAGTGAAATTAGGGTTAGGGTTTGAGTTCGAGTTCAGATTAAAGGAATTCCAGTTCCTTCAGTTACTGAAAGATGTGGCACGAAGCAAGAAGATCAGAGAAGAAAGTACACGACATGATGGACGCAGCTCGAAAGAGAGCACAACGACGAGCCGTCTTTTTGGCCAAGAGAAGAGGCGATCCAATGCAATCCATTCGACTTATCGGCAATCGATCTCGCATGTATCGTGACGATGGTCTCTATCAAGCCACACATGACCAGCAAGGCCTGTATGTTACTTTTTTTTAAAAAAAAATGTTGTTGTAATTTGACGATTTTTTTTGGTAATTTCGTTGTAACCATTAATTGATCATAATGAATCCTGTTGTCAATTAAAAATATTTTATTTAAATTTTTTAAATGCATAACGTTGTGTTCGAAAAATTAATATATGAAATTTGAAAAAAAGAAGGGAGCTTGATGGATAACTTAGAGCTCGTTTTTATATCAATGGTTGATTGAATTTTGATGTGTAAAATTACATTTCTGACTGCGTTGTTGCTGTTTTTATCTTATTCTTGCATTTAGTGACATTGTTTGATTTGGACTAATCCTTTAAATTCTCAGGATACCTTGGAATGGAAAACAGGATGTTCTTATTGACAGGTGAACTCTCTATCTCTGTTTTTATGCCTTATGTTCTTTTATTTTGCTGTAGATTCATTGTTTGTCTTAACATTTGTGATTGATGCATCTGTGGTTTTTTTGTTATTTGACAGATTTGATGGCCGTGCTTTACTTGATTTTATACGGGAGTCTGGGACCCGACAGGCCCTGCAGAAATCGGAAGAAGAAGAAGAACTTGAAGAGTTTGTTAATTTTGAGCGTTATCGGGATTTAATTAAGCATCGACGTAGAGGATGTCGGTACTTTTTTTTTATTTTTTGATGATTATGTATACAATTCTTGTTTCATGAAATTTTTTTTCATACATTGCCTTCCATTTATAAAAAAAAAAAAAAAAAAACCCATAAACACCAAGGCTATCCATCTTTATGGTGTTGATTAGAGTGTCCTTGTTTCAAAATCAGTTCCACAACTTAAATTGTGTGCTGACAATTACTAATGGAGAGACTTTGCGCTTACATGTTAACAGTTACTGATGATGAGGGTTTGCAGCATGTATATCAAGAGCTTGAGGCAAAGTTTACCACTCCGTTTGCTTCAGACAGGTTCATCTTCCTCTCCATGAGTTAGCACACTAATTGTAGCGAGTGTTTTGGTGAATTAAGTTCTCTTTCACTCCTCATCAGGCTATAACTAAAAATAATCTTAACAAACATGCTTGGCATAACTTGTTTAGACAAATACTCATGAGAGCATGCTTTAGATAATTTTTGCATGCTTTAGATGTGTTGGACAAATGTTTCTTTATTGTGATTAATTTCAAATGAATGTGTATATATTGATGTAAGACTTTCATTTCACTTATGGCTCCAAGGAATCTTCTCGAAGCTAATTTCCTATAATGGTAAATTTCATTTTTTGCTTAACCATTTTCTCCCACATCTTTGAATTGTGAGCACATTGATAGCATTGTTTTCTCTCGCTAAACTGGGAAATGACTATTTAGCACAACCGGGGTGCTCTGCACTCAAGGTAAACATAGTTGGTTTTGATTTGTCAGTGATATGCTGAGCATGTTAAGACCTCTTAGCTGTGTTTGTTTTTTATATTTGAAATTGCTACATTGTTGGTAAAATATGTTTTCCTGTCAGTGGAGGCCATGAACAGGGTACCAAAATTGTTTCCTTGATCAGATTTCAGAGATGGCTCCAATTTTTATTTGTTGGGGGTATATGTTGTGAAAAACTCGAGTTGATTTGATTTCTACAAGAAATGAGAGTTTTCTTCATTGACCCAGAAATTTTGTATCTTTGCTATTTTAATTTTAGTATTATGCATCATTTTTGTTTTGCTTTGATATGCAGTGGGTCTGATCCATTATGGTTTACTTTATTAAAGCTTTTGGTAATTTGTTGCAGTTCTATTTTAGTGATGATCTGGCTTTGTCCAACTTTTTGGTGTACCTTTTAATGCATAGCTTTGGCCATTTGTGTTCTTCTCTAGTTACAATTGTTTTTACACATGAATGCAGTAATTCTCAGACACAACAACCTCCTGCTAGCAAAGGTCCTTATTCCCAAGTAGGGTTTTCTTATGATGGGGATGGAAAAGAGGAAACACATTTTTCAGATGGTGATGACAGTGAAAGTGAAGATGAAGATGATGACGATGATGAAGATTTTAATAGCGATGACAGCAATGATGAAGGAATGGAAACAATAGCAAAAGAATTTGGAGTGAAAAGGTATGGCTGGCTTGTTTACATGGATAAAAAGGCAAAAGAAGAAGAGAAAAGACAGAAGGAAGTTATCAAAGGCGATCCTGCAATTGTAAGTTTGGCAAGACTGTCATTTGGAATTTCCTCTTGTTTCCTTGTAACAATAATCCAATTACTACATGTTCATTTGTATAAACTACTAATTTCAGAGGAAAATGAGTCGCAAGGAAAGAAGGAAAGCTTCTCAGATAGAAAGGGAAAGAGAGAGAGAAGCTGCTAGAATAACAGGAACAAGAGTGCTGCATCATGATCCCTACCGGTAGAAAACACTAACTTCTGCTTTCTCAAAACTATAAGAAATCATTCTATTTGAAGACAACACTACACACATGCTATTATGTTATGATAATGATGTTTTCCTTTACTGTACAGTGAATCTAGACGAAGTCCAACTTATGAAGCTTATTCTCGCTCCAGAAGGTATATCTAGTCTTTCAGAGACTGTCATTTGGAATTTCCTTTATGGTATGTTAATGGTGCTTCTCATTGCTCTGCATTTGCAGATCGAGATCCAGATCACGCTCATATTCACCATCACATTCTAGGCGTTATACTCGTGGAGGGCATCTTGATGAAATTCACCAAAGTAAATCAAGGACTCCTAAGATAGAATACATCACCGAATTTGGGGGCTCTTGTGACAGGGATGAGCCAAAGCTTGGAGGATATTCTCCACCACCATCTCCTCCATCACAGGCTGATGTGCTGAACCGGTCGGAGCACTTGACCTTTAATTCTTGCAAAGATAGATTGGACAGTCTTTACTGTGCTGCAGCTTACCCATTTTGTTACCTGAAGGAAACATTTGTGGTTTAGAATATATCACTCTAGGGTTATCTTCCTAACTGACAAGATGGAGTGGAAAGGAGGCTTCCTTCTGAAGCTCTTATCTTCCCTGGAACAGGCTTAATCTAATTGCTTCCAAGTTTCACACAACTATTGAAATATGGTATGTCTAATGCTTGTGATTTCCCACAGGGCGTCATCTGGTCACATACTTGAGGCATTGCATATTGATCCTGCATCTGGTGTATCCCCTGAAAATGAAAAGAGCACAAAAGTATCAAAACCAGCAGTAAGGTATTGCTCATGGACTGATATTCATGATGCTCGTGAATTTTAGCTGTTATATGTAACTTAATGGACATGATGTCTAGATGGTTTCCTTTGAATATATGCCCGTGCTTCTTTTCCTGGCCATTTACTTTGCTCCGTGAATTTATGACTTTTTGTTTCTGATTCAATTTTCATATGTTCTCCTTTGAACAGCGCATCATCTGGATTAGCAAAATTAGCGAAGGCGAGTACTTCTGGGGGTCCTTTGAAGCAGCAACAAGGAGAGAAAAAAGAAACTCCTCAGGAGAGACTCAAAAGGATAATGAGCAAGCAGCTAAACAAACAAAGTATGACCTAAATTATATGTATTTATAGCTGTGCAGCTCAACGTTTCTCTGATATCCATCAGTGGCATTGACAATGGATGGCTTTTGCTTAAGAAACTTGATATTTTTATTACCGTCTTTGTTTGACCTGGCCTGGGGATTTTGATTTTAGAAAGGGGAACAGGTTCCTTGCACTTTCTAACTGTTGTCTTTTTTTATTTTGCTCATCTGCAGTCAAAAAAGATACTGCTACCGAAATGGCCAAGAAACGAGAGCAGGAGCGCCATAGGCAAGAGAAACTTGCAGAAACAAATCAATTGAGTCGATATAGACGTCGCAGCCATAGCAGGAGTCGTTCTCCGCCAAGGTATTTACCATGCTTTATTTCAAGGAATTTGAGTAGCATCTTATACATGCTTATTCATCTGTGATTGTTTGAGATATTGAGTGGGAATGATCTATCTTGTGTGTATTTTTAAAAAGAGAGAATTTATCTCAATGTAGGAACATATCTTGTAAATCCATGAGTTTTGCTAGCATTTTTTCGCTGATAATCACTGTTTGACAATGGTTTAACACTCAGGACTCCGATCGTTATTGTTATTGTTTTTTTCTGCATTGTCTGCAACAGTTTTACATCATTTTTATTTTTTTGCTTTCATTATTTTTTTCCCCTCTTCGAGGTTAGTCAATATCAGTTTAGTGTTCATATTGTGACAGTCTGTAAAAGTATGTTCAATATCAGTTTAGACCGCAAAATTGATATTTGTTAGAGGTGATGGATATAGTTGTGTCAGTTTATGACAAGGTGAAATAAGCCATGTTATGATATATGATCAAAATGTATTCCTTTTGTGTTCTTTGCTGTGGATCAGAACATTGTTTTAAAATGAACTTGTATTTTTCTGTTTGTCCAATGAAATGTATTTCTGCAGAAGACACAGGTCCAGTAGAAGTCCAAGTAGAAGTAGGAGCTCTCGAAAATATCATTCCCGTTCCCGCTCTCCATCCCGGTCCCGAACACGCACCCGCTCCCGCTCACACTCTCATTCCCGCTCACCAAGGTAATAATCATGTCAAGTTTCTCGTTCTTTTGCTTGATATAAATCAACTTGCAGACTAACTAGATGCCTAACATCACAGGGTAAGAAGCCGATCAAGATACTGATGCATAATCTGTAAAGCTGGCTACTTGCATCAAGATTTATTATGTTTAGCTATGTTCTTTCATATAGTAGTGGTTAGTAGCGGTGCTTTGCTTCGCCTTCTGTTTTGTAACCTGCAGTGATTTTCAAGGCAGAGATGAAAGTACGAGTCAGAGCCATTTTTGTAATCTGGTGTGTATGATTCTTCACGTAATTGCATCTTACTATTTTCCTACCGTGGTTGCAATATGATAATGTGCAGGAGCGTGTTTGTGTGTGTGTAATCATTCTTTAAAGCTTTGAGAGGGTTGCATGTATCGCTCTTGTGCAAAAGCAGATAACGCCGCCTAGAACTTGGTGTTGATACAAGAAGGCTGTTAAAAACTTCTGACCTAGAAGTAGTTGATTCTTAAGAGGGAATGGATTTCCATTAATTGTACTTAACGAGGGTAGGCTGAGGACTTCATGATAGACCATGTGAGTTTTGACATTCAAAGCTTGCTTGGAATGCTGTGTCCATAGACGAGTAACATTCATGATTCACTTTACACAGGATTGGCTTCTACTAATTTCAATAATTAAATCTGGATTGGGATTTGCTTGCCAAGGATATTTGGATTTGTTTTGGGGTCAATAGAGGCAATCATGTTTCGCAGAGCCTTTGAAATATATACCATTAGAGGAAGGAGCGTCCTGGATTAGACAGGAGTGAAAATCAGGTTAAAACCAATTTGCTTCTTGAAATTAGTGGAAGCTTTATGTCAATTGTCAACGACAAAAATGGAGACGGGAAAGTCGTATCTTTGGATGCTCGGTCTCAAAAAGCAGAATGGTATGTGATTTTTCATCATTAGACGTTTGGAAGGTGTAATTGTGGCCGTAATAATTTCTTTTTGTTTTTTTGCCCTTACTGGAGTGGTGTGGCAATTCCATCAACTCCGTAATAAAACCTTCTCCTAAAGTGCATTCTAAGCACATACTAGAGCCTGTTTCGAAATGTGGAGTATTGCACATAAAATTTAGGCTACACCCATGATCTGCATGGTGTGTTTTCGTTAAAAGAACTTCCTTTCTACCAATTCAGTTAATTGAGCATCTGTATTTTTTTAATTTCAATCAGATGAATACAGTTTGTCTAGATGAACACAATTTTTTTAAAAAAATGTATTTGATTGAATGAAATTATGTAAATACATGTGTTTAATCGACCGAAATGGTATCATATGGTTTTTTTTAATGAATCTCTGGAAACACGCGTTGAACCTAAAATCTATAGCCTTCTAAAGAGGAGGTTCAGCGTTTGTCTAGCAGAAGTCCATTGTCTTTCAATTTTTAACACAACAATCAATAATCAACAAGCAACAATGAAGGTGAAACCCCTCGTTTAGTCATTTCATAAAAAAAGCATGATAAACAGCAGTCCCTCAGCTTTTTACTTTGATTGATTTCGAAAGCCCACTTGTATCTTATCAAACTTTAAGTTCATTTAAAGGAATTAAAAAAGTGTGGAAGAATCCAAGCTCCCAATTTTGCTTTTTTCGATGAGAGCTCTCTTCAACTTTCCACTCCCTTTTGTAATCCGTGTACAACAAGGGAATTGTTCTATATGATGCTGAGTCTCCTCCAAAAGCAGATAAAAAGGCCACGGAACAAGCTTCGAAAACCTCACTTTATCCCTTCCTCATCACACGCACGCTTCCTTTCTCATTACACTCATGAAAGAGATGCCTCGTTGCCTAGCTATCTTTGGCCACAACTCTACTTGCCTATATCCATTTGAACTCGTAGAGAGAATCATCATCTCAAAATACAAAATGCGACCACCACACGAGGGGACACTCACGCATAAATATCAACTCTGCACTCCCTTTTAATCCCTGGAGCTGGAAGGAAGATGATAGAATCACCATCCACGTATATTTGACCTTCAACGTCAAAAAAGATCTTGCCAATGACGTGTCACCCAGTGACCAATTGGGCTCCACAGCCTAGATGAGGTGTCATTGTTTCCATGGTGAACATCCATGTCGAAGTAAGTAAGACCTCTCCTAAGAATACATTTGTCCAACCGAAAGTGAGCTTCACTTTTATATTATGTGTGTAAATGCAAAGAAACATCCATTGCTCTATTCTCCCTATTCGTAGGGCACAAATATTCTCTAATCTAAACTTTATACAAAGAGCCCCATCAAGAAATATTATGATCTTCATCAAACCCTTTTAAATACTTAATAAAAGTTTAATTATTAGGCTTTATATACGAGTATCGTAAGCAATGAAGCAAGGAACCCAGTTCATGATCAGTACTTTATAAACCAGGCCACTTGAAATAGGCTTTACTGATCCATGATTCACACGAAGACTAGCTAAACGCTCTTCTTTTATTTATTATTAGTCACTCGAAAAAATATACTATAAGATTGATGAAGCACATGGGATGGTGTATCTCTCTTAGATTTATCATGGGTGCCATCTAGATTCAATCTTTAATCCAAGTGTTTATTAAAAAAAAAAAAGATGAAGTAGGTCCTACAGAAATTATTTCATTCTTCTAGCTAGCATGCATTCACATTTTACGATTAATAACTCATTATTTTATTAATTATCATCATAATCACTCTTGCCATCGCAAATCCCAGTCCCTTTCTTGTGTCCCAATTAATGTTCAAGGCGAGATGTTCAATTAAAACAGGAAAACAAAGCCGGTTCCTATCCCTCTTTCTCTTTCAAATCATCACTTACTTCCATTTATTTTATATTTTTATTAGAAAATAATATAAATTATATTTTGAAATCTTATTTAATAACTTAATTATTGAATCGAAATAATTTTTTGATATGATATTAGAGTCTTAATGAACAAACAGTCATGAATTTGAATCTTACTATATTTATTCTCTTTTCAATAAGATGTTAGATAATAATATAATATATATTTTGAAATCTTACCTAACAATTTAAATTATTAAGTAGAATGATTCTTTAACAATTTCAAATTATTCATAGGCTGAGATAGCTTTTTTATTCATGGGTTTGTTCTTTTATATATACGGGGAATGAAGGTCATGGTTATGAATGTCAACTACACAACTATTTTATTTTAAATAAAGTTGTCTGCTTAAAGAAATTTTGCTGTGTAAATATTATTTGTATAATAATTTCATCACTGTTCTATAATGAGAACGAAAGCACAAAAGCTATATATAACTTCAAATGTAAAACTGCAGTTATGGAGTAGTTAATCATACTTGGATTATAACAGGTAGGGAGAATCCCCCACCAAAAAAATTAAAAAGGAAGAAAAGAGAATAATCACCAGAGATAAAAAGAGCACTTCAAGCAGAATGAGTTTTAATTTCTCAGCTACAATCTCAATAACATTATGGTTTTATCCTTAGAAGTTACATTTACGTTATGTTATTAAAGAATTCAGAAATTGTATCATTATAATAAGATCTCATTTTTTATCATAAATGTGTGAATAGTTTTTTTTTTATTAACAATAACATAAATTATCTGGAATTTTTTATTTTAAAAATAAATTTAATGTGTTTATAAACTGAAATAAATATGTTAAAATGTTAAATTCTAAATACGATAATGATGGAATTTTTTTTAAAAGTTTTATTTTTATTATAAATATTTAGTAAATATCTTGAATTGGAGAAACTAAAATTTGATACATCATAAAATGTTAGACACTATATTTATATGTCAATATTAAAAATTCATTGTATTCTTCTACTAAAATCTATTTATATCTATGAATGAATGAAGTATATGATGTGAATGAAAGCTTTAATGCATTATTAACTTTTAGTATGAGGATACGTTTTATTCCGTTGGTAGTTAGATAATAATTCTGTTGGCATGATTTTCATGCCAAATAAAATATATTTATTCGTTTTATTCTGTCGGTATTTTCATCAGTAAATTTGATATTTCACTGACAAAAAGGATCATTTATAACTCCATTGATGATTTTTTAATACTACCGACGATTTAATTCCGTTAGTGATTAAACAGTGGCGGTGACATTTCCAATAATTCATTCCCAACTATTTGAAATATACCGACAGACTTAATCAATCAGTTTAAGTTTAGTTTAATATATATATATATAAAACTAAGTAGAAAATAATTAAAATAAATTTAATTAAAATAAAAACCAAATATTTATTACATATTTAAAATTTTATCAATTCATATAGAATTGAGAGGTTGAAGGAGGAGTGGGCAGGTCTTCGCCAAAAACAAGGGGCCAATAAAAGGAAGCACATATACAACCTATTTGTGATTTCAACTTCATGTACAATCGCTGGATTTTGGCAGTCTCAGCATTAAGTTATTCAGTATCAGCAGTAAGATGGGTCATCAATTCGTTGATTTAAAATTGCCTCAAACTCCAGAGTTTGAGTGCTTGAAATCGATTGCGAGAATCTAATGATTGAAACACGTTAGGTCATCTGCAAGTCCTTGGCCGTAATGTTTAAGATATGATAAACCTAATTTATATCGGATCCACCAGACATTCCTGCCACCAACCATAGTTCTAGATCGAATTTTGGATGGGTTGAAAGACAGTACTTGTATCTCTACTATAATCGATTGTTATATGTTTCTTGGAAAAAAAAAGTTAGCAAATTTAAAAAATAATAATAACTTAAGAAAATAAATTGTTGAAATCCAATATACCACAAAGCACTGAGCTCAGTTATCCACGAGTTACTACACCCTTTTTTGACAGTCATCATTTCGCACGTGCATTTCTAAAAAAAGTTTCATTGATCTTGGTTTGCGTCCAAGAATCATAGTCTGCAAGAGAAACTATTGTAAGTGAAAAATATTCATATAAAACAACACTTTAAAAAAATGGATGTAATAAAAAAATTATTACAATTTGCTTTACATGCAAAACAAATAGAATGGATTCGTTAGTGGGCGTGGTGATGGAACCGTGAATCTGCATGTTCCGGTTCTCTGCACTAAATTGTGATCGTCGCATGAAATGCTTGAACGTCACGTAATAAATATATTTTACCAGACAGCTTCCGAGATATATAGAGGTTTGAAATTCTTTCAAACCACCATGTCTTTCCACCCTAAAAGCTCTCTTTCTTTAGCATATTTCTTTGGTTGTTTTTCTGAGCCTCGTACCAAAAATAACACAACCTTTATGGTAGAAATAAATTATCAATTAACAAATGAAAAATTAAATTTTAACATTTGGATAAAAAATATTTATTTTGATTTCAATCTTACTTAGTTCTAGTATGATTCTTGTAAACCCTTCTGACAACAGCGTTGTTAACTCTATCCCAGTAAAATTCTTTATTGCAGTTCAAATTTGTAGAAGAATTAGTTCATTTATATTAATAAACTAACTAAATTAACATTATAAAAAAATTATTTAAGTTAATATATATATATCAATCATGGTTTGATTATTTTCATAAGTTTCTATTACAAATTCTACTGATATTTTAATTATCTTCAATAAAAATAAAGGCATATATTTGAAATAGCCATGACATCATCTTTTTTAAAGAATTTTTTTCCATCAAGAGATTGAAAAAATAAATAAAAATAACAAAAAGATTTAAAATTTAAAAGAAAACCAATGAAACTAATTAATTAATTACTTAAGTTAATATTTTTCTTACTTGTTAGTTAGGGTTTAATTTTAGGTAATGATAGAAGTTTAAAAAGAGTAACATAAATACAAACTCACCTAATTAATTGATTAGTTAGTTTTACTATTTTTCTTTTAAAGTTTTTTTTAGAAAAGATAGTGCATGTGCTCAAATAAAAAATGGTAAATTGTCTATTATATAATCTTACAAGTTTCCAATATGTCCCTATATTTTTAATTGTCTATTATATAATTGTATAACATCTACTTCTCCAATATGTCTTATTGAGTTTTTCCTTATATAAGAATATGATATAAAAATTGTTCAAAATTTCTAAAAACATTTTAAGAAACAAAAAAAAAAAGAATTATTCAACCATTAAATAAGAAATAAAATTTATAGTTTTTTCTTAAAAATAAAACTATACTCTATAGTTTAAGGGCATTTCCAAAATTAAAAGAAATATATAATTATGTCAATTTGGATGAAAAACTTGGACAAATGACATATTAGATAATTGAATACTATACAAGAAAATAAAAGAGACAATTAAAAACATGGAAACATATTGGAGATTGCCTAATTATATAAAATATATAAGGATAGATTAAGTCATTTATCCTAGAAAAAATCATACAATACAAGTACTTCATATGCTATTTGTCTTTGTCAAATTCTACCACTTGGCCTAATTGATGGAGAGATAACCACCACATAAATATATTCATAACAAAAACTAATATGTATAGTTGATTGATCAAATCTTACAAGAACAAGTATTCAAATAAAAAAAAAAGTATACGTACTTCATATGTTATTATCCCTGATAAAAGGAAAAAATTAAAATGATTTTAATTTGAACCCACCTAATAGAGAGTTAATTATCGCATTAACATTCCGACAATAAAATTATCAAAGGTATTTAATTGATCAAATTCATGAGTTTAAGTACATAAATAGAAAACAAAAAAAAAAACCAATGCAAGTACTTAAATATAAAAAACCAAATAGGAGATTGGCGCTACACTACGGATTAAATTAAATTATTTCTAACATAAAAAAAAATTGTCCAGAAAATGATAGCAATTTCAAAAGAACAAGAAAAATATGGAACCTGGGTCAATGATTCAAATGGGTTTAATATTAATCACCAAAAGAAGTTCAACATTTAAAGGCAAAGAAAGCTTGTATTTAAAATAGGTGTTGAGTTTGGTGAAGCTATGTCAAATTTGAGATATATCTTACAAAATTAGAATCGAAGTTTTCCTTCCAAAGTCACATAAAACTTGTCGGTAAAATCCAAACTGCCTACTAAATTTATTAGAAAAATATGGCTCAATAACAAAAGTATTATTATAATGAAGAGTCAAATAGCTTGATTGATTACATATAAAATACTCACTCCTAATAGTTGATAATTTATCAGCATCATACAAAATAACAACTCCAGCCATGGGAAATAATGGATGATATTTAATTCTTTTAGGGTTCCTAAATAGAACATTGGCTTGGAATTCATTAAAATACTTTGTTAATTAATTGCTAGTATATTTGGTCATCTTGGACGTTGATTATCAAGTAATAGAAGTTGATTATCAAGTAATAAAATAGATGGATACATATTTGTGTTCCTTGGTATATAACTTGGTATTTTTATTCTTTGTGGTGTATTGGCTATCATATGTATCAGGAGCTTATACCAGAAATAGATAACCTATTTCCAGCTCCTATCATTAAAGGTTGATTATTAAATATTTAAATTGACAAATACATATTTATGTTAGGTCTAATGCATGTCTTTTGTCAAAGTAGGGATTATGTCATCTTCACGTACAAATTCAAAACCACTCTTTAAATTAAATTTAAAATAAAAACTTTAGGTTTAGGTAATCCCCAGACATAACAAACACGTATCACTTTAAAAAAAACAATAAAGTAGTTTATCTTAAGTTGAATGAATATATTGATTATATCTTTTCTATTATATTAGCAACTCTTTATATAGAATCTTTAAAATATCAGTTAGGGTATCTAGTTCATAAAAATAGTTGACGACTTCTATTTTTAATTTTACTTTTAATTTGTCGTAATAACCATATTTTATAAAAAAAAATGGAAGATGAATACATGTATATAAAGAATTCATCAAACTCTAAAATACTGGGAATTATAAAGGTTGTATTAAAGAAGACTTGTGAAAAGTTCCTCACTCTCAACAACATGCTTCAAGTTGCCAACATTAGAAAGAAACTAGTTGTCTAACTCATTATTGATAAAAATAGTTATAATATAGTTTTTAACAGTGATAAATTTAAACTTATTAAAAGTAGAATGTTTGTAGAAAATAGGTATCTTTGTAATGGAATCTTCAAAATGAATAAATGTTACTTTTAATATTAAAACAATACAACAATTGCAATTGTCTAGAGTGTAATTTTGTTTTTCTTTTATAGCTATCAATTTATATAATAATTAGGATATTCCGAGGCAAGTTTTTGTAAGCCAGACCACGCTAGCTACTGCTATGTTATTAGAGGAAGTTAAAATGTAGACAATTAATTAATACAAAGGTTGTCTTTCTGGATTTTGTGGACAAACCACCTTGAATAAAAGGTAGAAGATGATAAAAACTGAATGGCCTGACTAATCAGCACTAAGAGGGACATGGCGTAGAATTGGGGGTCCAACACCGGTCCCAAACGGCAATTCTTGCCGACAAGGACCACCTGCAGCCGCCGCCGATTATTTGATTCCCTTGGTGTTCATGGACCCTCACCGGTCCTATCGTCCAGCAAGCTAGTCTTGATGCTCATTGATTTTCACATCCAACAGAACTAAAGACGTATGTGATACATAGAGATTAGTCTTCATGCTAATTGATTCTCACATCCAACGGACCTAATCAAACTTTGAGCTTTTACGGCGGTAGATGTTAAAAAACTTATCTCGCTTCAAAAATTAACTTGTTATTAGAAATTATTTTTTATTATAATTATTAATATAACAACTTTTAAATAGGAATTAATAAAGTTTTAATTTCGAGAGAACCTTTCCATGTTCACAAATAAAATGAAGATAGTATTTAGAAATGTAGTAATTATTGTTTTTGAAGATATTTTTTATCTGAAAATATATTAAAATAATATTATTATTTTTTTTAAATTTTAATTGTAATATTCATCTATCAAAACAATTTTAAATTATATAAAAAATAATTTTAAAAAAGTAAAATATGTTATAAATACAAAAATAAAGACACTCGCGACAAGCAATGAAAGAGAGGATTGGTGGGTTGACTAAAGATGATGTTTAGGGGAGCAATGGTGCCCACCGTGACCACTTGATGCATATCCTGTCGATTTCCAGAGCCCAAATAGGCCCCACCTTGCCTAGCTACTAGCTCAACATGCAAGACGATGGCATCCTCCTAGCTCCATTAATTTCCATGGCGTGATTGCTTGGAATGTAGTTACTAAAAATATGATATTATTGGTGTTTGATTGAAAATAAAAATTTATCTTTATTATATTTGGGTAAAATTCATAAGAAAATTAAACAAATTAGTTATTTTACCCTTGAACCTGAAGAATTTAGTTTGGCAATGTGATGTGTTTTTTCTTTCTAAATAAATACATACGTTATTATATTCATTATAATAACCAAATAAAATAATATATCTACTAGTAAAATTATATATTTATTAATTATTTTAATCATGCGATCCAACCTGACCTAAAGCTTGGATTGTCGGTAGAAGATTGACCAAATCAATCTATTTTTTATTTTTTTCAAATAAAATTCTAAACAATAATATTTTGATAAAAATAAACTAGAATTTTTACTGACTCAACCCAAGCCAAAACTTGAGTCGACATGTAAATGGATTGACTTGTTAGGCTAAAATGGGTTTTATAACAATGATTTTAATACTAAACTTAAAACACTTTCATTATTTTTAATAAAAATGAGGATGTATCATTTCATTTAATATAAATAATAGGGGCATTTTCATTAAAAAAAAATATTTACATTTCTCATGCTAGATATTGTGATTCTTCTCATTTCAGGTGTCACATTTCATGATTTATGGAGGTAGCGATGTATCATAAAATGTCAAGTTTAAAGAAGGAATTTAACATTCTTTTTCCTTACAAACACAACATTTATTTTTTTATTTTTTTATTGACATTCAAGAATTAAGATTTTTTTTTATAGAAGGAATCGTTACATTAGCATAAAAGCTCATTTGTTTTTATATTTTAAAAACACTTTAAAAAAAATTATTCATTTTTTTATTTACTTCAAATTATTTTATTTTTTTTGTAAATTCACATTATTTTGATGTGTTAATGTTAAAAATTCATTTTTTAAAAAAATAAAATTATTTTAATATATTTTCAAATAAAAAATACTTTAAAAAACAACTTTTACTACAATAACAAGCATTTTTTAATTGTAAAAAAAACCCTTAAAACTATAGCTACAAACACGAGACACTAATGATAGTTCTAAGCCGTGATCCAAGTATAAGCATGCATATCTAAACCAACATTTTACATTCATATAGTTAAATATATTTTTTTCAAAATTCTAAGATGGATTTTATGCTATGTAAATGGTTGAAATACATGTCACATGATCTCTAATGATGGTGGGAGTCATCTCCTTGATAATCTCCTTAATTATTTAAATTATTAATTATGTAAATGTTATTTTAGCTTTTTAATTATTATAATAAAAATAAGAGATGAAGCCAAAAAAATTTATCTTTTCTTTTTTATTTTTCATTTGGCTATTCTCTTGAAGATTGCCTTAATGGCAAGTTAATCAAACAAATTTCTTATTTCAAATTTTCCTAGAAAAACCTTTTAAGAAAATATCTTACCTTTATTAAATTATTTTCTCTTTCCTCAAGTAAGAGATAAAAGCCAAAATTATTTTACCCCTTTTTTTTCTCAAACGCATACCCTTCTATTAAAAAGAATTAACAAATCTTAACTTTTAATTTATTTATATCTTCTATCATGCCCATTTTCATCTAAACTAATTTTTTTGAGAATATATTATGATTAATATAATATATTCTCAAAAACTAATTTTCTATCATGCCCTTCTAAATGTTATGATTAATTAAATTTTTTTTATGTGAGAATATATTTCAAATTTTCTCCTCTTTTTTTTTTTTTTTTTACCAAAAGGCAATTGCAAAAACAATCACATCCTAAAAGCTATTGCTAACAAGATCGTGACTAATTGAAAATTGCTTGCAATTTATGAATCGAAAGCTTCCTCCACTATGTGTGTACTTGCAAAGCGGCCTTTTGCTCTGCTTTTCAAAGTACAATTCTCCATTATGAAAATATTTTGGAGCAATTAAGAAACCCCACCATTCATAGCTTTTCTAATATGCTTAAATTAACTATAAGGCAGGCAACGAGTCCCTTTCTCATTTCTTAATTTGCAAATAATTAATTAAAATAATTGAGTTAGGCTTTACTGACATGATTAATTCCTATAAAGCCTAGCCGCACCAGTAATTTAATTAGCTAAAGTATCTTATTAGCAAGAGGTTAATGAAGCACATGCGAGGTTGGATCCCTTGATCTCTTCATTAGATAGATTAATTAATGGATATTTTATATTCTAGCCTTAATCTTGTTGTATAAAACAAGACTATTTGTAGGGCTGTTCGTTGCCCAGCAAAATCATTTTCATTTCCTAACCCTTCAACATTATATTAACACCATAATTACCCTCTTTAATCTGGTCCATATCTTTGGTTAAAATATGAGATTTAAACTTACATGGATCCTCTCTCTCTCTCTCTCTCTCTCTCTCTCTCTCTCTCTCTCACATCAACATGATGTTACTATTTATTTGATTTATATAAGGTAAAGTGCAGTGTAGTGCCTGAATTTGAACATAAAAAATGAAAACAATACTGTTTATGGGAATGTGGATGGAATTTAATACAAAGCTGTCAGCTGGTTCAAATTTTAGGTGTAAGAATTCAAGAAATGTCTGTTAGATATAGCTACCCGGTATAATATTTTCTTTCGGGGAGGTAACAGTATTTTTTTTATTTTTTTATTTTCAACTGGGCTGGTTTTTAAATTTTCCAATCAAAGTATTTGTAATAATAATAACGATAATTTTTTTAAATATTTTTTTTTTATGCGAGGAGTAGAAAATCTAGAGTCTAACTATACATACTAATAAACAAAATAGAGGACTTCACTTAGATTTTTTTTATATATAAATCAATCTTTCTTTTTCTTTGTCTTTTCAGAATCTAAAATGTTCTCGATTTGAATCTGATACATGCACGATCATTCATTGTCATTTGTGATTCAAAAGTTGCTCCTCCGATCCAAATCAAAGCACAAGTGTGTGGGCTTCATTCAACCTAATAAGCTAAGTATTAATGGTGAAAGCTTGCATATCACAACAAATTTCGACACTATGCAAGTATATATTTTTATTTTAGTTAGACTAATCAGTGCTTGGAGGAACACAATGTTGAAGGATGAGGGAAGGCAGGTAAGAGATATAGATAGCCCACTTTGTCCACGTAAAACATATCAATGAGTCGATTTCCAGAGGTCCACCATGGATTCCCACCTTGCCTACTCGTTTCTCATACAAGACAAGACCATCCCATGCTCCATCAGTCTCCCATCGAACAATCCCTAGTCGGTTCCATACGAGGACAAACCATTAGTGAACTTTCCTAGACTATTCTAGGTTTGAGTATATTAGGTTATTAGTGGCCACTGACCTTGCTAAGCTAGCTGGTCCAAGAATCCTCTCAAGCCCTACAAATCTAATCCAACTTCCGTAGCTAGCTTCTAGTGTGAGAGCACTAGTGATTAGTGACCCTGTTGGTTTGGAATTTTAATAATAATTATAGATTAAAATGATTTTGGTTTATAAATATATTAAAATAAATTATTTTTATTTTTTAAAAATTATTTTTAGCATATCAAAACAATCTGAAAATATAAAAAAATAATTTTTAATAAAAAAATTCAAAATTTAATGAAATATGATTTGCAATTACGTGTTTCCAAAAAAAAAAAAAACCCTAAAAGATAACTACGAACAAGCCCCACATAATTCTTCAGCGAATTCGTCAGTATTTTCAAGTGGAAGTTTTAACTTTTTCAGCTTCCATACGAGGGATAACTACGAACAAGTTCCCAAACAAAATTTCCAATCAAGGCTCGAAAGCTCAGAGGTAAGCACTATGTGTTATCCTAAAACAGTAATTACAGCAATTAATGTCTATTGCAGTGATTTCTTAAGAATCACTTGTTTGGAAAAATGATAAACATCATCGAAAAAGTACGATTTTTTGTTAGTAAATTACGTTAATTACTTTCTATTGCGGGCACCGTCGATTAAAAGCTCACGGTTTTAGGGTAATACAACTTAATTTCAGTACTTTAAGGACTTGATTGAAAATTACATTGTGATGGGACTTACTTTAGTTATTCTAATTATTATATTTTAATTTAATGTGGGTGTCCGGGTCAGTTTGGGCACACCTCGACTAATCCTACGGGCCCTGAAGTTAACAACCATGTAAACCTCCAGTAGACATCATATAAGTAATCATAGGCTTGAACCTGAAATCACAAAGAAAACAAATCTTTTAATTCTAAGCTTTTATTATAGGACCACCATCTAGATGGTTAGTTATTTTTATTTTTATAATACTGGGTCAATGTCAGTGACAACCTTCCCCGTCCGTCGAGATTGAGAACCCTTATTTCTTCCTCTTTTAAATTCCACAAGTCAATCTTCTTCTTCTTCTTCTTGAAGAAAGAAAACTGATTTCAATCTCCGTTCCTCAATTGCAAACTCTACCTCTGGTTCTATCTTTGCTAGACAGCTAGCCTCAGTGTGCTTACGGTAAGGATTTCAAAAGCTAGTGTGTACTTGGTTAGTAGAATTTCGATGCTTATGTCCCATACACATATGGAAATGTTGCCGTTATTATTTATTTTTGTATTTTAAAAATATTTAATTTTTTTTATTTTTTTACTTCAAATTAATATTTTTTTTAATATTTTCAAATTATTTTAATATGCTAATGTCAAAAATAATTTTTAAAAAATAAAAAAATATTAATTTGATGCATTTCCAAGTAAAAAGTACTTTAAAAAGCTCCAAATAGGCTTAGTAGGAATGATATATCAATAATTTTTTAAAATATTTTTTATTTGTAAATATATTAAAATAATATTTTTTTTATTTTTTAAAATTATTTTTAATATCAAAATATTAAAATAATCTAAAAACAAAAAAATAATATTTAAAATACAAAAATAAACAAACTCTTAAAGCATGAGTAATATACAAGTAGTCATAGGTTTATTTCTTGTGTTTAGTTGGTACCTTAAAAGGCACAAAAACAAAATGTTTGGTTAGAGAAAATAAGATAAAAACATAAAATAAATTTATTTGAAATAATTTTAGAATAAATTTTTCTACTTTAAAAATAAAAAATACATAAAAAAATCTCTTTTTTTATATCTCTATTATCTCCTTCTCATTGTCTTAAAATAATAACAAAACATTACTTAAATGTTTCAAATGCACATGCGTTAATTTAATCAAGTTACTAGATATTTATATGGTTTATAGTTTTTATTTAATGATAAAAAAATATTTTTATATTTATTTATATGTTTAGTAAAATTAATTTTTTAAATAATTTAAAAGATATATATATATATTGTATTCATCTCAAATTGTTTTAAGATTTGAAATGAAAAAAATAAATAAAACGAATAATTCTTTTTTAACAACAAACGAATCCCTTGAATTATGGATGCTAGAATGAGCTTTATATATAATCTGAGTTAAAATATTTATAAAAAAGTGAACAGTTGACCAATCCCATCTTTACCGACCTAATGATTAAGAATCTAACTCAAACTATCATTTTTCCCTGATCAGAGAACGAAAACCAAGGCAAACCGCACATGTCTGGGCTTCTACCAAGTCAAAACGAACTATAAATATATGGTTCTCGTCTGAAATTCTCAGTGAAATTAAATTTCTTAATTATTGTTTCCAAGAACATTAATTAGTGTTTCGATCACGTGATTAGTCTCACAAAATAGCCGTTAATTTTCAGATTCGTGTTTGAGATTTCAATTATAAAAATTTTAATTTAAAATATAAAAATAAAAAATATATTTTAAATATAAAAACAAACACATGGTAAGAAAAACAATTTGCTGCAAAACATAAACTGTTGGCCATCAATATTTTGAATTTATATTTTTTTGTTTTCATCAAAGGAAAATAATATTCCACTGTTATTAATCTCAGAATAACAACTTGCATTCATGTAATTTAATTTCTTCCAATATGTTATTAATATCTTTCTTTACTATCTAAATCAACTTTTTTCTGAAGACCTAATGTTCAAAAATGTAAAAGAACGAAAACATTAATATTGTTGTAGTGAAAAAGAATCCAATTGATTATTATCTTACTTAAAAAAACAAATTGCTTTAAAACTCAAAATAAATAAAATTTGCTTCTTAAACAAGGATTAAATTTTTGTTAGTATTATGAAATATTATATAACATCTAGGTAAATCACTATAACAATTGAAAGTATTGTAATTGTTTTATTTTTTTTCTAATTTAATCATTATTTTTTTTTCAATTGTAGCCTTCTATAACCAAAGTAATGACTAATTAATTTGTAAGCAATTGTTAAGAAAATAATTTTTTCAACAAAATATGACGAAAGTATAAAACAAAGAAACATCTCTAACTAATCTCAAATTCACATAAAAAAGTATTTTTTAGTCCATCTATTTTTATTTTTTTTTCTTTTTAATCCCTATAGTTTTTGAAATTTTAGTTTTGATCTAGAAATTAATTTTATTTATTTCTTAATCTCTAGATGTAAGTGAAAAGAGAGAAAGTCATTGAATCACGATCGAAAAAAAAGGAAGTTATTGTTTGGTCTTCAACAATAAAAAAAAATTAATCTTGGTGTTAATAAGTTTCATTCAATTAGAAGATCTCATTGATTTTTTGAGCCTTTATCTTACCTGAAAAACTAGATCAGGTTGAAATATATATATATATATATATATATATATATATATATATTAGTTTGATTTTGTGCTTTTAGGTTTCTTGGTTTGATAACTTGATTTTTTTTAATGTTCAAAGCATGTTTATTAAGTATTTTTAGGTGTAAATGGATTTTTATACAAAACAAAAAGGCCCCTTAATTTGTCAACCATGACATGTCATCCGCCCCTGAAGGGGGGGAAGATAAAGTGTCAAACACGCAGGCCTAACCTTCTCTGTTAATAGGCCATTCGTGTTGGACCACCTAAGTCTAGATGCCTAACTTTTTTTTTAGCTTTGATTTTTTATTTAAATATAAATTAATTAAAATAGATTAATTAAGTGTATACGTGGGATGTCTGACCTAGTGGATATTGTTTTTTAATTGAGATTATTTAAAATAAATAAACTAAGTAAACTTTTATGATTTTTTTAAAATATCATTTAATTTTTACTTTGTTTGTATGCAACCCTAATTAATTTTTTATTTAATTTTATTGAATCACTTTAATCTCATGTTTTTTTTATTATTACTTTATTAAATAAAAAAATGGATTTCAAGAAACAATTGGTTTTCTAGATCAACATCCAATTTAGTATTTGGTTAAATATCTTTTAGTTTTCACTTGATTTTCACTTAAGATAATAATAGTTTTTTTTTAATATTAGTTGGGTTTTTTTTTTGTGTAACCTTGCATGATATTGTTTTCTTGAATCTTACTCAATCACAATCACTTTCATATGCATATTTATTTTTATTATTATTTAATTAAATAAAAAATTAATTCTAAAAAAAATTTATTAAACACAATTGAATGTATTACCCATAATAGGAAATCAGTTATCTTAATCACACAATTCGTTATATATACAGACACACATAGAGTTACTTCAATGTATTATACCATCTAGTTTTAAGTAAATCCATGGAAGAAGACAGATTATTTGTTTTGAGCAATTAACAGATTAAGGAGGAAGTACAAGACTTGTTATGACAAAAAGGAGCAATTACAGGCAGCCTCATTGCTTGGTTGGCAACGGTTACGAGGCCTTGCCAGCAGACGCCGAACATAAGAATCCGTTGTCAATATATATATATATATATATATATATATAGGGAGAGAGAGAGAGAGACGTTGTGATCTAACTGCCGGCTGTTGCCTGCTTTTTCGTTCCCACCTATGATGGGTTCCTTCCCACACCTCCAAATAGTAATTCCCACCTCCTTTTCTTTTGATTCCTTCGAAGTCCTTTTCTGCCTCGCTATGACTTGTTCAACTCCTCAACATTTACACAAGAGGCTAACTTATCCTCTTCCCCCCCCCCCCCCCCCTTTTTTTTTTTCTTTTTAACAGCATCACATTAAAAAAAATCTATTTTTTTAGACTAGTTTTCGCATAAGCTAAACAATCTTCTCCTGATTATTTATTGTTTTATTGTTTTATGTTTGTTGGATTTGAAGCTATATATATAATAAAACAATTCTTCTTAATCATATAACAATTAAACAAATTGAGGTTATTAGGTTAATTATAACACCCATTGGGCCATGTCTGTTTGTGTATTTTTTATGATATCTTATTAATTGACTGTCCTAATCCCTCGCTTGCTAGGACATGAGTTGATGGATTATAAGCAACAAGTTAGGTGTTTGTACACTTGGGGGTGAATGCCACGTGAGTACGGCAACGCCTCTCCAAAAAGTATGTGGGATTTTATTGTTCCCAATAATGTCTGAATTTGCTGAAAGTACTCTTGTATTAGTGGGTTTCATTGATCTAAAAGGTGGGTGTAGCTGTAAGTAGTAACTTCTCAGCCACACCCGCTTTGGAAAAAGCTTGATCCCTAGCTCGGATGGCTCGTGAGTGCATGTAATGAGCTCAGCACAGGTAGCTAGAGAAGATGGATTTAGCCTTATTTTGGAAGTGTTTGAAAGTTGGATCATTAAAGGTTATAGGATTGCATGTGCTGGTGCGTCCATAAACGTCCAAGAGTTATTATGCCTAAACGCAATTAATGGCGGTGCCCCCAGCATTATGGAATGCGCACCGCATTACCAAATCGTGCTCATCAAAGACGGAAGGCCCTTAATTCGCTCATGTGCCTCATGCTGCTATGATTGTGATCAAGCATGGCCTGTGCATGTTCAACACACACAAACCATTATCTTGATGGGGATATATAGGCTTAGTTAGTGTTTAATTTATTACTGTTACTGTTAGTATCATGTATGTGTAATATAAGAGGTTGGAGTTCATGCTTTTTACTTGTAATAAGAAAGAAAGATGCTGGCATCGATCGCAAGCACAAATCATTTTTCTTCTTCATTGTAAGTGAAAGATCAATCAATTGAAGTTTTGCCATATTCCCATAAGAATTATTCGAGTTAGTAAAGTTGCAGTACTGAAGCCACCACACACTTGCATGGATTTTTCCCCAGAAGATCATGGTGGCTAGAAAAGAAAAGCGACGAGCATGGTTTTTATCTTTATGAAGTGGTGTTGAGCACCAAAATATTAACCTGTCGATATTCTTGTTGTGTGGATAGCCAATGATTAGCTTTCCTACAAAAACTGGTCTATCTTTGCTTAAACAAATGAGAAATAAAAAGCAGTTAACGTTAGCATACAACAAGTTGCCATTATGATTATGTGCTTAGCTTTATCTCGGCTGTCAACAGGCCATGATTTCTCATGGGCCACAGATAGTTCAGACCAGAAGCAAAAGCAGAGAAAGAAAGTTAAACAGTGGTGAATCAAAGAAGAAGCAGGAGTGTGCATATATAAAAAAACAAAAGAATGGAAGAAAGGTACGATCGTCAAATGAATTGATTCGACCACAGGATTTTTTTCAAAGAGGTAGGGAATTTAAGACAAAGTTTAATCCATCACCCCAATTCTATCTTCTTCTTCTTCTTCCTCTTCTTTTTTTCCTTTTTCTTTTTTGTTTGGCTTAGTATCACCTCCCTCTCCTGTGCTAAATTCCCGTTAAAAGTGACCGTATAGCATCCCAACACAATCACCTCCCAATTACCCACACTTTGTCACTTTCCACTTTGAGGAGCCGTTGCTTCTCTCTCCCTCTCGAGTCTCTGTTGCATTTCTACCCTTGACTACTTGCAGATATTCTGTTCTCAAGTAATCTCGCACAGCGATTTTTGGATGCCGAAAAGTAAATGTCCAGCCTATAAATACACTATCCCACTCCTGTTTTTCATTTGACTGGACCGTAACAGTACTGTCTCATTGTTTTCTTCTCTTTTTTTTTTTTTATTATTATTAACGTGATTCTCTGGATAATTTAGTGTATATCTTATTAATTTTAAAATTAATAATTATATAAATTTTTAATAATTCTAAAAAAACTAAAATTTATGAATATTAAAAAACAAACTCAAGATTTTTTAGAGTTTTAATTTGCTTTTAATTTTATTCCAAATACATTTATTAGATTTAAAAATTTATTTTATTTTATATAAATCCTTCTTAATTTGAATCATACATAATAATAATAATAATAATATATAATCAAAATAAAAATCCTCTTTTTTTTTATTTATGATCAACATAATTTTTGTGTATACTATTTCAAGAGTCAGTTTCATAAAATCTTACTTTAAAAAAAATAAAAATTCTTTACCATGAGCAGCTATGCTCATTATCGTATCAGCAAGTAGTAATTGGAGGGAACTTGAAGGTTAAATAAGGAAAGCTAAAAGATAAAACTGATTAAACCAAAATCTGAAACAGGTAGGCTCCATCCTTTAACAGCTATAAATATCCCACCTTTCTTTACAAAACAAAAGCTCTCTCTCTTCCTCCCTCTTTCTCTCTCTTAAAAAGCCTTCTATCTTCTACCAGCGCTAGGAGTTCCTTCGCTTTTCTCCATTTTCGCCTTACACACACACAATATTCCCAATCCTTTCCGCTTCTCCTTTAACAGGTGAATTAAAAGAGAAAACACAAACCTCCTTAAGCCTTTCATCCAGAAACGAAAACCCATTTCTTGTTTTATACACTCTCTCTGTCTCTCTGTCCACAATTTTCTTGTTTTTTCTTTGAAACTAAACAACAATGGTAGACGTGGACCGGAGAATGACCGGCCTAAACCCGGGTCATATTGCCGGCTTACGCCGTCTCTCAGCTCGAGCAGCTGCCCCATCAACAACCACCACACTCCCACCTCGCAACAGCCTCCTCTCTTTCTCTTCATTAGCTGATAAAGTAATTACCCACTTGCGCAGTTCTGGCATCCAAGTCCAACCTGGTCTTACTGAATCTGAATTCGCCCGATCGGAGGCTGAATTCGGCTTTGCTTTCCCTCCTGACCTCCGCGCCGTCCTCTCTGCTGGCCTCCCTGTCGGCCCAGGATTCCCTGACTGGCGCTCTGCTGGTGCCCGCCTCCACCTACGCGCCTCCCTTGACCTCCCAATCGCTGCTATTTGCTTCCAAATTGCCCGAAACACTCTGTGGTCGAAATCTTGGGGTCCGAGACCATCCGACCCGGAAAAAGCCTTACGAGTCGCGAGAAACTCACTTAAAAGAGCCCCTCTTTTGATTCCCATTTTTAACCATTGTTACATTCCTTGTCAGCCATCCCTAGCGGGTAATCCCATTTTCTTTATCGATGAAAGTCGGATCTTTTGTTGCGGGTTGGATTTATCAGATTTCTTTGACCGTGAATCTCTCTTCCGGAGCTCCGAATCTCACCCGATTATCATAAAAAAGCAGAAGTCTGTCAGTGAGAAATCTACTGGGATATCCAACAATCTGTCGCGGAAGAGTTTGGATACGGGTCTGGTAAACGGGTCGAGGACACCGAGATGGGTAGAGTTTTGGAGTGACGCGGCGGTGGACAGGAGGAGGAGGAATTCAGCGTCGTCCTCGTCGGGATCTTCGTCCCCGGAACGGTTTTTTGAGATGAGAAGATCCGAAATACCGAAATGGGTGGGGGATTATATAGAGAAAATCGGGTCGGTTTTGAGAGAAGGCGGGTGGAAGGAGTCCGACATAGAGGAAATGGTTGAGGTATCAGCGTCGGGTTTTTTCGAGGGTGAAATGGTAATTTTAGACAATCAAGCAGTCCTGGATGCTTTGCTTTTGAAAGTGGATCGGTTTTCGGACTCTCTACGTAAAGCCGGGTGGAGCTCCGAGGAAGTGTCGGATGCTCTGGGGTTTGATTTTAGACCAGAGAAGGAGAGGAAACCGGTTAAAAAACTGTCGCCTGAACTTGTTGAGAAAATTGGGAAATTGGCCGAGTCGGTTTCCCGGTGATGATAGAAAAGTGGCATCAGATATATATTATATAAATATATTGTTTTTCCAAGGGTTTCTCGGGGTTGGGTTTTCTTTTTCTTTTTTCTTTTTCTGATAGTAATTATAAAAAAATGGAGAATTGAAAAAATGTATGTATATGGGAAAACGAGTTGTACTATGAAACAAAGCGTATAAAGGACTTTTTAAAAAAAAGAAAAGAAAAAAGAAAAGAGAGTTTAAATTTCTGTAATCGAAGGAAACCTTAAGATAGCTGTCCTGTCGTTTGATGTTCACTAGTTTTTTATATGTTAGCGTCACAATTCATATTATTTGTTGTAAATACATGTTTGCTTGCATTCAATTTTTGGCAATGCTAAAACGACGTCTTCCCGAAACATGCGGTTAGCTGGGATTTACAATTTGAATTTATCTATAAAAAAATTAACGTAGATTAAGATATTAATATCGTAAAATAAAATATTTATTTAATTATGTTTATTAAATTTATTTATTAAAATATTTTTTTTATTCAATCAGTTTTTCTTTTTTTTTTCTTAAGGGAGTATTTATTAAAGATATAAATTTTACACCCCGGATGCAATCCAAACTTGTCTTGAGATGTGTGTAAATATATTATTCTTTTATTTTATATTAAATAACAAATAATACTCAAATAAAAAATGAATGGATATTCGAAGCTGAATTGATAAAATATGAATACCTAAAGCTTTTAAAATAGATAATAGATAAGATATAGTTGCTAGAATTTAGATTTATAAATATACATTATGATCCGCAGTTATTTATTCAACATTATAAAGGGGGTCACTAGTTTTATCATTAGAAACACAAATATTAATTCTTGGAGAGTAAAAAATAACACGACAAACCTGTAAAATTAAATATGATTTTAATGCATTACCAATAATTAATGACATATTAAAGACATGTTTTCAAGAGAGAAGCTAACTAAGACACCCATGCATTAAACATTGTCTGAATATATTTATTAAACTTTATTTATTTTCAAGCCGTGTTAAGAAATCAATGATATTAATTAAATAATTTTAGAAATTGAATGTACCCATTATCTATAATTTATAAAGTATAGGGACTATAATGAATATTTTTTCCAGACTTTTAAAGCCAGCAGTTCCTTACATGTTATTTTTTTTTTTACTTTGATCTCCCTCTTTTAATCTCATCCTATCCTAATAAATTTGCTTATAATTTTATCTAATAAGGGTTAAATTAAAAAAAAATAAAAAGAAAATAAAACTATAAACAATCCATCCACATTAACAGGTGAGAGGATCCATTGTACATTTGTAAATTCACGACGCGTTTTAGTTTTCTAGTTAATTACTCTAATGGACGGCCTGCTATGAAATGTTTTTTTATTATTATGATTTTAATAAAACACTTATATTTTAATACATTTGAGAGTTTAATCAATTTTAATTCCTTGTTAAAATGAAGAGTCATGTTGGAATTAATCAATGGAGCTCTATAGGCTCAGCTCTCTAAATGGGCCTCGTGTGCACGTGTGCATCTTCTTGAGTAGAAAGAGGCAAGTATATGCTCGGAAGGTGTGGAGTAATTTTCAGGACGGTCTCCAATGGAAAATGTTTGGGATTTTAGGTCATTTTCAAGGCGAGCCCAGGTATCAGAACCCGGCGTCGTTTAGCCCCTCAAAAGCGTCGTTTTGTTCCTGTTCTTGTCTCTGTGGACGGATGAATACTGGCACCTCTTGCTTTTTCATATTTATCTTTTTTCAGGCTAAGAATTTACGGGGAAAGAAAGAAAGGCAAGAGAAGGACTCAAGAATCTTGTGTGATTTTGATACCACTGGCAAAGGTGTTAGCGCGAGTGGCGAACTAGAGTGAGTAATCTCACGCCTCTTTTGAGAATCGAGGCAAAATCTTGAGTTTTGAAATATTATATTATTATATGGTGTGTAAGTAGCTTATTATATTTTCTTTTTGTTTTTTCTGGGAATTTGTGATAAAGAAAGATACAGGTTTCCAGTGGGAAACCTGACACAGGGAAACTTTTCACCGCTCATCTTTTGAAACCAGGTTTTCTCTTTTAAAAATATATATAGTTTTTTTGTTTTTTTGTTTTAAATTAAATTTTTGAGTGGGAAATTGGATTTGGACAGCTGAATTTGAGAGGTGAGACTTTGGCAAATAAGTGTAAGAAGTGATCTTGGGGGAACTGGGTAGCCTAGTTTGGAAGGTAGCGGCAGCTAGAAAAGTAAACATAAGGTGGGGGCCGCGTGATGTGTGGGGTCCCAAGAAGGCCGTACAGTTGATGAGATGGGAGAAGAAGGGAGCAAGGGTGGACTAACGGTGGAGTCCTTCGCAGTTTTCACACCCCCGTGCCTTGCCTTGCCTTTTCTTTTGTTGTTTTTGGGAAGGTGCATGCCAGATAATGATATCGCGGCCGGAACACATTAACAGGATTATTTGACGGTGAATGAAATTTGTCTCCCCCCCTTTTTAATATAAAAACCTATTATATTTCTTTAAATGTATTAATAATGTGTGTTTTCAAATCATGTAAACAAAACCTAATCTCCATCAACATAGGAGCTAATTCAAAAATATTCGTACCATCAAATAAAAATTATAAAAACAAGTTTTTTCTTTTTTTTTTATATATTTATTAACATGGATGTCCAGGTCAGCTTGCGCGTACCTTGACTAATCACACGAGCCCTAAAGCTAACGACCATATAAGTTTCCGATGATCATCATATTAATAATCATATAGCTCGAACATGAGATTATAGAGAAAATAAACTTTTTAGTCCCAAACTCTTATTATTAAATGGTTAGTTTTTTCTTTTTTTAAATGTGATGCCGAGGAGCATAGAGATTGATTTGATATCGGGTAGAGATTAGGAAATTTTTTGCTCAGTAATCATCTTCTCAAAAGTAAAGTTTGGATAGATTTGATTTATTGATATAAGAATAAATTTTAAAAAATATTATTTTAATATATTTTTAAATAAAAAATATTTTAAAAATAATTACTATCCCATTTCAGAATACTGATCACGAGTGAATTGGATGCCATTTATTTCATAAAGAACCTATTATAATTGCTAGGTAATCCTATTATAATTAAGATGGGCCACATTAGTGTGGATTTCTAACTTTCATGTTAGGTTTTTGTTGTGTTAAATTAATGGTTTGCCTTTTGGGGGAAATAGTGAACGAATCATTGAGCTAAAGTCTGTTTTTGTTGAGTGAATTTATGGCATATTTTCTACTAAGCCTTTTCTCTGCTAATAATATGGTTTGCTAACTTTGACAATTCAAAGCTAATAACAATCCAAGATCTTTGGGCATATTTTCTACTACAAATGTGGCTTCATGGTTGTGTTATGTAGCATCCAAGGTTAATGGAGGACTATCTTGTCTTGTGCTTCAACTTCCAAACCCTAAATTTGTTTTTTTTGGGAATGTCCTCCATGATTTTGCACACGCCGTTTCATGATCCAAATCTCTACCCGTTTTGTACTTATTGCCATTTCATGATCTTGAAGATACGTTGTTGGCACTACCAAAACATGATCATTGATGAGGAAATATGGTAAAGACAAGCTATGGCCCGACACTATTAAGCTTAATTAGTTTGATTGTTATAAAATATTGTGAAGCATCGGCAAATGATTTGCTAGAGGAATTGGACATGCATGAGACACATATGGGTATCAAACTACCAATCTTATCCATGCAATAACAACAACAATTTGCTAGGTCATTTTTGATGTGTTTAGAATGGTAGTAATGATTCAAAGTATTTTTTATTTATAAATATATTAAAATATTTTTTTTTATTTTTTAAAAAATTATTTTTAGTATTGACATATCAAAACGATCTGAAAATATATATAAAAAATTACTTTAAGAAAAAAAAATTTAAAAATTAAGGGAACGCAGTTTGCACCGCATTCCCAAATACACCTTTTATGGAGAGTGCGGTCTGAATAAATATTGATATTTTTAGATTGTTTTGATGTGCTATTATCAAAAATAAAATTTTAAAAATATTATTTTAATATATTTCTAATAAAAATTATTTAAAAATACAATCACTACGTATATCTTATCCCGGCACATGGTTTGGGTCGATTTTACCGGAAAGCAAAATTTTAAGAGCGATACATGAGGCAATAATTTTTGGAAGGCTTGTTTGAATGTTGAAACAATGTTAAAAAATGCTGATTTATGTCCATGATTAGATAGTGAAGTCGATCCGCCTGAGCAGCTTGAATGCCACTACCACCTCCTCCTCTTCACAGATTCTTTCCTTGAGGGCCACATGAGGAATTCCATTTTTGAGCACCAATAATTCGATCTGAACCTGACAAAATCACTAGTATAAGAAATGGCCATAGCAAGAAAGCAATTAATGCACCCCAAACGGTCACTGAGCCTGCACCTGCCACCACCATCACCACATGAAACCTGACTTCAATCCTATCACGTGCAATCTCCACCGTCTGTTTACATCCATCACGTGCCACCTCTTCTTCGTCAAACCTTCAATACTATTCCTTCTAGTTCTAGCACATGCAATTGCAAACATCATATGTACAGAAACCCCAACAGATGGTTTGTGAATGATGTTATATGGATCTTCCTTCTTGGGTTTTTAATGAGAGCATGGGCTTAGGTCTTCACTAGTAGTCATGTCTGTATATCCAAAGACAAACATACTGGGTCCACTTTGTTTGATCTAAGTCATACCTAAAATCGACACATATATATAAGATTAAAATGCAGCCATGGATCAAGCTTGAATACATGTAGCAATCTACAGTAGGTGTAATAAATTTGTACATGATGATTTGAGGTGATAGAGATTAATCAAAACGTTGTCTTAGTTTTGTCTCGTGAGGAGGGGGTGGTGGTGGCCTATCTTGTCCTTGGAAGAGGCGCTCAGATTGGCAATGCATTGTTGCTTTTGTCATCCACAGGGAGACAGTCGCACTTGGTGTGGGCTTTTAAAGTGATGGGTAATTGGAGGGTTGTGTGATTCAAGATCTCAAGTTAGAAGATTGCCATGAAAATTTAGGATGGTGACAACTCGTTGACAAGAAGAGGAGGGTTCCTTGGACTTTAGCGCCACAGTGGCTGGTATTAGGTTAGTCTCGTTTTGGTACATTATTGAAGGCCAGGGCAGGTGAGCTTTTGTCAATGGTTCCATGTGTGAACCGCAATTTGCACCTCTCAATGCAGAAGCTCAATAATTGCTGTTTTGATTTATGGGCTGTGTGAAAACTTATCTGCAAATGGGCTGCACAAAAGTTGCTTTGAACCAAAACCTTGACCTGCAACTGCAGATTTATGAAGCTTCGTTTCTCTGAGAAATGCTTTCATGGTGGAATCAAAACATGAGATGGTTAACTTGATGCTCAAGCATCTTGTTCTCATTGTATTTCTCTAGCTACACATGCAATTTATTTCTATTGCATTCTTTTTTACCCTTTATGCTTTCTTTATTGCTTGCGCTCTGATTCATTTCCTGTTCTTCAATTGTTTTTTATGTTTATCACAAGAACACCAATCCATGGTAAGCATATCCACATGTTTGATCAGCAAGGGGAGTTGCTCATCTCTTTACTGATTGATTTCCCAATTATCTTGTTAACAGGAAGAATTATTCGGATACAGTACCCGGCATAGCCAAATGAAACATATTAATGCATCGAGAGAGAGGTAGATCAACCTGGTGTCCATGGCCACAGGGCAGCTATTGAATCTCCTGCGTATATTTTATGGACCATAATTAGATGGACGCTCGAAAGGGAAAAAAATAATAATCTACCTTCTATCTTTGCCAATAATCTTACGTTGATCATTCTTTAAACTCATGGAGGATTTACATTGATAATCTTACTGGCATCTCTTTTTTTTTTTTTGAGAATAATTCCAGTTCATACTAGAACAATGCATGAATTTCCCAAATCTTATACAAGACTCTGTACTTCCAATCCTAGAGTGTAAAAATGGCAGCAGAATGACATTGCTCACTGCACCGAATAATTGCTGTATAAATTACTGTGCAAGTAAAATTCAATGACCTCCAGAGTTTTATACTGACTGAAGAACTTGACCCTCATCCTTCTTCTCTGAAATCTTTGGAGGAGACCTCATCACCTTTACTCGAAATATTACCTGAACATGGAAGCTCACAACGTTTTTCTCATGAAATTTATTTGGAAACACACACTATCGTACGAGACATGCTAGTAAAGATACAATCAAAGTTAGACCAGCACATATTGGTTTCTAGATTGCATTTAGAATATGGATTTAATTTAATTTAAAAGAAAAGCTATCAACAGGGAAGAGATTGTTTGTCACCTTCTTATCTGAACCAAACTCAATCATGTCTGATGGATGGAATCGGGTAGGAAAATTTGGAGGTGCCCTATACCGTCTCCCCTCAATACTGCACATGTAAAAGAGTTCAATCTTAGAGAAGAACTCCATCATAAAATATGAAATACAGGAAGATGTATCTTGATTTCCACAACTTACTCTGTGATAAAGGTACCATGCTCACTGCGCAAATCAATCAAGTAAAATGCACCATCTTTACAAGTTATACGAGCATGTGTTTTTGAAACCTGACATTAAAAAGAAAAAAAAAACAACGAAGGAGCATTTTTGTGTAAACTCTAATGAAAAAGAACCTTACTATTACACTTTTACTTTTCATATCATCATTATAGGAATCAAGTTTCTAAGGGCAACACAAAAACTCGGTAGGCATATCAGGCCTGTATTACCTGCGGTGCAGGTATCACTATGGACATTCCCGGAAAATCCTCTTGTGAGACACTCCTGTAATTACAAAACACACCATAAAATGTGTCATGCTGGATGGTTGCGGAGTGATGATAAAGTCATCCACTGAGTTGAAATTGGTTTATTGCGATTAAATAAACATCAAATGCATACCCAACCACACAGGGTTTGTTCTCATCCCTACTTAAACCAATAGGTTGTGAAGCAACAGCATCATTTCCACATGATAAAAGAAACCACCTACAAGACAAGGAAGATGGATAATGAGACAGCAGTTGCATCATTACAAAATGTGTCAAGAAAAGATTCACCAGCCGCATAACACATACTCTCCGTTAAGAGAACGCTCTAGGGCATCATCATCTACAAACCATCTTCGCAACTGGTCATTGGCCTAACAATATGATCAATCACATATTAGATTCCATCGCATATCAAAATCTTCTAATTTCAAGAATAAGATAAAATAAGCTACCCTTGAAAATAACATTAATGTCATTAAGGCAACATACTTTGTCTGAGAGTCGGCAACTCAGAGACCTCCCTTCAAGTTTTGAACTGCAGAAGAACATAAGTTTTCCAGTTGGGTTAAAAAGATTAACAGGACAAGGGTACGATAAATGTGAAGCTTATGATTATAGAAATTCTTGGTTTATTTCTCAATCCCAACCACCCTTATGTGAATAATCATATGAACTTATTATAACACTTCTTTTTCTAGAAACCCTCTCATTTCCAATGCTTAAATATATTTTCTAGAATCCTGAACTATCCATTAGCTCATAGTTCTAAATTGTTCATCACATAAAAGCTTCAGATTTTCAGTCCTAAAGAGAGTAAAAGAACATGCTAAAGCTCTCATCGAGAAAACCCAAATTACAGGAGAGAAACCTGTGACATGTTACATCTAATATGCCATAAGCTTCTACATTCAGAAGAAAATAACTTGAACACGAGTTATCATGGTTTTAATCAAATGAAAATTTTCTGTAACAAATGTATAGTAAATATCCAAGAAAAAAATCAACTACGCAGAAAAAATTGGGTTTCCAAGTTCCAACCTATTTCCACCCAATACCCAATCAAGCATTACAGGCATTGCTATGTCAATAAAAAACCTGCCTCCGACTCTTCCTGGGTGAGGTATCCGAAAATTTGTCAAGAACTGAAAACAGGGTAAAAGGGCATATCAGTTATGGACAAATAATTCTGACTGCTATCTTAGTTTCTTAACATGCAATCATCAAAGACACTGACCGACAGTGGACCAAGTCCTACACCCAGATACGCCTTGTATGTTGAAGCCATAATTGCTGCCATTCTTGCCATTCCATGGATAATAGCAACTCGAAGTCTTCTAGCATTCTCATAGCTGTGGAAAGAAGGAAGTATGAATCAATTAGAAAAGTTAGTGGTTATAAACATCCATCATATTATATGTAAAAACACCAGGTCAGTCAGAATCTGAATAAAGGTCAGTCCTTGCTAACCAGTATCCTTAATTCTAATGTACTAAATAGCATGCAACATCCTGCAAACCATCCAAATTAGAGGATCTTCCACAGTGAGTGGCGACCACATACTCCAAGAAAAAGAGAGAGAATGGCAAGGCAAATAGTTTATAAACACAGTTTTTGTCCATTACCCATGATACATCATAATCTGTTCACAGAAAGCTTTACATACTTCTATAGAGGAGACACTTTCCAGAAAAGCAGAATAGAAGTTTCCTGAAGACAAACATCCAGATAACATTGACTGATTACTTCAAGATGAATGCATTTCAAGGACCGGCTAATTGTTCCTTAGATAAAGCCTGAGTTCTGGTGAGATGACTTAGCAACAATGCTTATCAATTGCAAGCACAGGTACACATTACACTCAACATGCTTATTCTTTAAGTGGAATGTTCTGTGGTCACTACTTAAAGGGAGCTAAACTGAAGACTACTCAAGAAAGCTTTGAACTCAAAATTGTGAGATGCCTTCCAATTGTCCACGTGAATGATTTCCATTTTATTTTCGAGTCTCATGTCCGGACACTATACCAGCCTCAAAATTTTATGCATTTTCAGATCATTTATAAAATATCTAACATGTTACCTCCTTAGTGACGAAAGAACATCAACAGGGGTTCCTGATTCAATGCTTTGTTTCCATGCTCTCTCAAGTTCCGATGCGAGTTGGTAGCTATCCTGCACATTGAAATACATAGTTCATTTAGGTGTATTTTTGAAATTGTTCATTCAACTCAATTTTTGCTTAGTCTCTCTCCTTGAGAACTTTTGAAGACAATAATATCTGATAAGAAACATAATACTGCTCATTTATTTTATGTAATAAAAGTAAAAATTGATGTTAAGAGGATGTACATAAATATATTTTTTTCAGTGAAGGAGACATTCAAAAGTTCAAGAAGCATAAGAGAATTACACAAGAGGCCAATGTTAATTATGTGATACAATCCTTGGAAACGTTTATACATTTGAAGGTAAAAACTACCAATGAAGCATCGGTCCAGATTCACAAAGAGGAAGGTATACCTCAATGGCCATGCATCCCCCTTGACCCATATTCGGTTGCATGGCATGGACAGAATCCCCAAGCAAGGTCACGCGGCCCTTTCCCCATGTAATAATGGGTTCCCTGTCATAAATGTCACGACGAAGAATGGAATCTTCATCTGTGGTCAGTAGCAAATCTATCACATTATCACACCAACCCTCAAATATTTTCAAGAGCCTATCCTTTTTACCTGCAGAAATATGAATAGGAAAGATAACATTAGAAACTGAGATTACAAAATGATAAAAAAAGTGCTTCATCACCATTTTAATCCTTTTACTCATGAGATGGATTCATCAATATTATCATGGATTTATGGCTTAATCTTACTTTAAAGTGCACTTTGTTAGAGGATTCAGAATCCAAATGAACATTAAGAATCGCTCATAGTTCATTTAAAACTCAGCAGTGTCACTCCACTCCACCACATTGACCAATAAAACAACAAATACTTGAAACATAACTTCAGTAACATAGAACGAAAATACTATTTATTTCTCAAAAGCCATATTTTATAAAAGGAGGAACCTCCTGTTGTAAATTTACCAAGCAGTAAGAACTTCATGACAGATTACATTCCACAAACATCCTTTCTTACAACATAAACTGCTATAGTATCACAAGCATATTTTAACCTTATTGCTTTCGGTTTATGACTTCTCAGTTGAAAGCTTAGACCTTGTCAGATGCAATTGTATTTTGTATCTTAAAAAGGAGTTTAGATGACTTTGAATGATCATGTTGTCAAGCCAAGATCACAAATATGTTGCATGAAGTAAACTTATTTCTATGAAACACTAAAAGAATGTTTCAACTGTATAAATACTTCAACAAAATATCCTATTCAGAGCATGCTTATAATGGATCTAGAGCTTCTAAAAAGTATCTACCATGGGGGGCATCCATGCCACCAGGTGGTTCCTTGTGAAATGCATACCACTGCATCTTTCCAGCACCCACGTCTGAAGAAACGAAGTATTGTTTGTGACCCAAGAATACACGATACCTTCAATAAAAAAAATAAAAAAATCAAAGTTAGCATCTAGATGAAATTCAATTCAACTAATTAAAATTGTACATTCTATTGAATTTGAACAAGGTATCCCGTGCAGAAAAAAAGCACCTATGAAGGTGGAAAGTTGGTATTCAATGAAATCAAACATACCCAACAGTCTCAATATCAACAGGCACAAAATCTGCTATACCGGTATAACATGTATAGCCTGAGTACACTGGTTCCTTGGGCCCGAACAAGTTCTTCCTCACCTGTGCAGGAGACAAACATAAGCAATTTCAATCACACTATAGTTCTTAACTCCAGAACAATATAAATTGTACTTGTAACAGAACTTTATATGCACACTCTATTGTGGCGATTGACTGATAGCATTTGTTGAGATCATTCAAAAGATAGTTTTATTTTGATAAAATTTGCTCTCAAAGGGACAAAGAAAGAACTTGACATAGCAATACCTTTGACCATATTCCATCAGCACCAACTAGGAGATCGCCTTCGTATTGTTGCCCATTCTCGAGCACCACAGTGACCTACACTTGTAAATTTCAAAGAACAAATTAATAAATGTGAAAACTCAAGATGTGGACAATATGCTTTTAATTGACAAACCAGTAAGTCAAATGAATATCCCATTGAGCAAGAAATGAAAACCTAGAAAGAACTCTCAATGAAGGAAGGAGTTGACAAAAGGACAATCTTCAACAAATCAGCAGTTCATATTACCTTATCCCCATCATCCTGAAAACTAACAACATTACTATCATTAAGAATCATATCATCTCCAACTGAACGAGCTAGGATTTGTTGCAAAGTCATTCGGCTAATAACTCTTGTGACCGGAAGCCCTCGTTCTGCTGCAGGAGTGAAGGTATCAAACTTGACATACCTGATAACCATTTATCATTCAATGTCATTGGGGGCTAACACTTACATCTGATAGGCCAATCAAAACAACAAAGTTCTGAAACACATGTAATTTTTGTTGATAGTACGAGACTTTTCTTTGATAGTATAAACTAGCAAGTGATCCAGGTCTACCAATCATCATTTCTGCTGCTTCGAACACAACTATATTTTTCATTAGAAATTTCCAGGTCTGTTGAGGCCAAACCACAAGTTTTGTTAGAAAATTTCACGAACAAGCCCAAAAACAGAAAAAGTTTCAGTTTTAGAAGTTTTGTAAGCCCACTATCTGATTCTGATTGGTTAGAAGGAAAAAAGAAGAAGCAAAAAGAACAAGGTTGGGATATATCCAACCGAATTTCAATACTTTACATATCAGTAAGCCTGGAATTTGTTCACTTTCACTGTTTTGGGAATTGTCAGTGTGAAAATCATCGCTTTCAGCCTTTACAAATTACTTACAGCCTCATACAAGTTTATTGTGAGAAAAAGATGCAAACTTCAGCTTCATATATCAGTTTCACTTTTTTTAAGTAATCAGAACCAGCACAACTTGCTAATCACCATACTCATAAACTTCAACTACAATTACAAAACAACTTCAGCAGCAAGAAAAACAAACCAACAGATTCTTCAAATTCATCACCATGGATACAGCGAACCACAACTACAAAGCTTCAATTCTTCAAACATAACCGAAATTACCATAAACTTGAGAGGCCAACCACAAAGCTATAGACTTAAATCAAAATAAATACCAAGTAAGGGAAAAACAAAACGAGGGCATATATGTAGGATTAAAGATGGAAACAACATACCAAGTACCAGAGACCCCATCAACAAGTCCATTAATCCTATCACCAGTGATACACCCAGCTCTCATAACCTCCTCAGCAACATCTAAATCAATAGCTTCCAAAGCAGCTAATGCATTGCTCTGTATCTGAATTGGACCTCTATATTGTCCTTCTCCTCTTACTGCACTCAAATCCTTCTCAAAAACCATCACATCAAACCCTTTCTTTTTTGCTGCCAATGCAAAAACCAGCCCTCCAATCCCACCTCCAGCAACCAGAACCTTTAACTTTCTTTGCTCCGATTGTTGCCCTTCTGATTTACTCCCAGCAGGTGTCTCAGTCACTACAGCTTTCACTTTCAATTTCTTAGCACTAGTACTTGTCTTGGTTTTGAAGCTGTAGTTAGAGTGTGTGGAAGACAACAATTCTAGTGAGTTGTTGTTAAAGATTGGGGTTGGAAAGTGGGTTCTTGAAGAAACAGCTGTTAAAGTGTTGCCAAACAAAGTTGAGGATGCCATTTTTGCTGTGCCTTTCTTGTTCTGTGTTTGATATGTGAAAGCTCAAAACAAAGAGTAAAATGTATATGGAGTTATGGCCACTACTAGTCTTACCATGTAAATTGTATTATATGCTATTGCTGCTTTTGATGCCAGTAGTTTTTCTCTTTGATAAGGAAAGTGGGATTTTTTGTTGTTCTTGTTGCTAAAAATTGGTGGGGTTTGAGAGATTTTGAGCCAATCCATGAATTTGAAGCAAACAAATATAGATCACTAGTCCCGCAGATTGTGATGCCACGTGTCATTTACGTGTGATAGAATCTTTGACAATTGTTGACATCTCTCTGGTGGCCGTTTCTCGTTAACAAATATTACTAATATATTATTAATTATTAACAAAAAAAGAATGGGCTGGGGAACTATTGTTAACCACGTTCCACGTTCATTGCATCGTGGAATAGTATTCTCCATTTCAGTTTTGTTTTGTTTTTTAAATTTTTATAATAAGTTTTTATTGATTTTATTTTTAATATTAAAATAATTGAAAAATTATTTTTATATTTTTTTCCTCTTATTTTATATTTCTATAGGGTTAGTGTGTTTTGTAAGTTTGATAGAATAACCCAAGTTGCACCGATTTATTATAGGTTTGTGGGGGTGGATTTTTTTTTAATTAAACTTGATTTTTTGTATCATCTACTTTTTTATATAGTTAAAAAAATAATAATTTTAAAAAAATTATGTTATTAAACTTTATAAAATTCATAAACATATTCACAGGCTTGACTAGTTGACTTAGTTTATGGGTATGATGAATTTAACTTTTTTTAAAAAAATATTTTTCAATTCCATCCTTAGATATTGAGTTAATGGAAAATTTAATTTCATAATTGGTTTTATTTTGTTTTCTATGAGATTATCACCGTTTAAAAAAAAGTCTTGGTATTAGATTGGTGTTTGATTTTGCAATTGTCTATTTTTATTATCATATAATTAAATAAAAAATGATTTATGAAAAATAAAATATAATCCATTGGAGTTCATAACCCGATTCACAGATTTGATATGCTAACTTAGGTTATCCAATTCATAGATTTGACTAGTTTACTTACAGACTATATATGTTTTTTTGTCCTTTAATTATTATTTTTATTTCATCCTTAAATATTAAATTGATTGAGAAATAGATTGCATGTTTTTATTTTTGTTTGCTTTCTATATAGTTATCATTGTTTAAAATAAATATATGTTTTTAGGTTGGAGTCCAATTTTGTGAGCATCTATTTTTATCATATAATTAAATAAAAAAACTTTATATGAAAAAAGTTATTAAACTCAATAAAGTTCATGACCCGGTCATGGGGGACCGAGATCGATCTAATTTGTCATTATCTCATTATTATTATTTTTTAAAGTTACCATCTTTATTTTTTTTATAAAACTAAGTTATATTTTAACTAGTAATCAAGATTGTATTTGGACCCATGAAATCAATCGATTTAATTTGAGCTAGCATCCACGTAGTTTAATTGAAAACTTGATTTAGGTGAAGAGTTGAGTCGAGGGGTTTCAAGAATACTATATCTAACTAAGTTTAATGACACTATCAAAAAAATTCTTCATACTTTTAATATTGTTTTTTATATTAAAAAAAAACAATCTAACTTGTGAAGGAGGACAAACAAATGGACTAGATAAAGTACTATTTTTTGAAAATTGTCCGTTTATGATTGTTTTTAAAGAAAATCTTGAGCTCTTATATAAATATTTTGTGATTTTAAGCACCCCAATCTTTATTTTTTGCACATTAAACCGATGAAGTAATTAATGAATTCTAACAACAAAATTACTACGAAGATAAATGATATGAAAAAATTCAATAAATTTATTACCATTTTATAAAGAGAATGAAGTTAGTGAGATTAAACATCAAATCTTCTTTCTCATTTTAGTTTTTGGCAAAAACATGGCATAATGATGAATTAGTACGTAATTATACTATTATAATAGTTGTGTATTTTTATTTAATTAAAAAAGTTTAAATTTTAATGATCCATTTTATTTGATTATTACTTAAAGGTGAAGAGCTATTCTCATTGCCTAATTTAAAACTCAATGAACCTCTCAATAAAATAAACAATATAATTAACCAATTTAAGATAATTTCTACTTGAAACACGACATGAAATTGAAAAATATTTTAGGTACAGCGTTTGGCCACTTGAATCAAATATCAAGGAAAGGTGATGGAACGGTAAAGGTGATGGAACGGGGGAGAGAGAGAGAGAGAGAGAGAGAGGTCTAATGTGAAGGCATTAACAAAATCATAATGGGAGATTAAGGCGGTGGAGAGTAAATTAACTAATTAGAAGAAGAGAAGTAGACTAGGCTATAGGTCATTGGCCACCCATGCTTTTGGCCCTTCCTTTGGGGTTGGAAGGTGGAAACCACCCAGTGACCAACCGCATGCGTGGCGGACGCAAGGCTGCAATGGCCTACCCCCACCTCCCCATTCGATGTTGGTGTCAATGTCAGTGTCAGTGTCAATACTAAAGGCGGCAGGCGGCAGGTAATATTTTAGTCTTATCACGTTCGAGATGTAATAGAAATCGGTTACGTTAAGTATACCTGAGCAAAATTATTAAAGAGTTATTTTAATATATATATATATATATAAAATAAATAGATGTTGGATAATTTTCATTTTTTTCAAGTGGAACCATCCTCATTTCATAAAGTATAATCGATAAATATATTTTATTTATTCATGAAGTTTTTTATTTACCAGGTTTTAAATCATCAATTGATTTTTAGGGCCTGTTTAGAATTGTGGTAGCAGTTGCGGTTCAAAATATTTTTTGTTTAGAAATATATCAAAATGATATGTTTTTTTATTTTTTTAAAATTATTTTTGAAATCAGTATATAAAAAAAATTAAAAATATATAAAAAATATTATAAAAACTTTTTTAAAATTTTAAAAAATATAATTTCCACCTCATTTTCAAACTTGAATCAACATAGTCAAATTCTATTGGTCGGGATTACTTATCATCTATAGTTGAATGTTGATGGTGGGCACAAAATGGAGCCCAACACTAAGAAAAAGAGGTGCAAAACCACGTCTAAAGAGAGAAAAAGGAAGGCCAACACCTAACCTAGAAGGGCAAAACCAAACCCAACAAGGAAGGAAGAAGGAAGGGCAAAACCTAACATAGAAAGGGCAAACGAGGCCCAAATGGTGGAGAAGAAGAGCTTAAAACCAAGTCCAACAGTGCTGGAAAATGGGTTCAAAACCAAACTCATTGACCTTCTTGTTTTTGTGTTTCAGGCAATTCTCATTCTTGTACTAACATCAAATAATGTTCAAGCAAAGCTCTCACTTAAATGCCTTTTCTTACAAGTTAACAATGTGAATGTCGGCATGAATGTCTTATTTCACAAGTAAGTTAGGCTGATCAGTCTACTGATTTTAGGGATTAATATAATTATAACACAGCACTGCATTTTACTTCTAAACTGATGATCAAATTTAAAATAGTCTAAAAATGCTTTAAAGAGTTTTGATAATTTTTCATCAAGATTGCATCTTTTTTCTGTCGATTTTTGTTGAAGTTTTCTGAATGGTTAGGTTGATGAGCCTTATAGTTTTAAAGATTAATGTGGACCTAACGCTTAATTTTTAAACATAAAAAGATCCCACAAAAACATCGACAAGTTTTATCAAGTTTTCAACAAGTTTTGTTTAAAATTTGAAACACTTAGATCGATGAATCTTTTAGTTTTAGAGACTGACACAACCTAACATAATGCTTTTTACCAAAAAAAATTATTGAGTTGCGAGATTCTTGATCCAGGATTTGATGCTAACTTAAAAAAAAATATCATTCAATAATAAATGACTTATGAATAAATTCAAAAAATAATTTAGACAATTAAAAACATGCATAAAAAATAAATTTAAGAGAAACACATATGTGATATAAAAAATAATTTTTAAAAAATAAAAAAATATTATTTTAATATATTAAAAATAATTTTTAAAAAATTAAAAAAATATTATTTTAATATATTTTTAAATAAAAAATACTTTAAAAAACAACTATAACTATAATCCTTGTCACATTCACGAAGTGCGACGTGCAAGTTAGAGAGTGTTTTTAACAGAGGAATTGGACCAAACCCATACAAGTTGAGTCACTTTCGATTTAAGCGTGTTTGGGAGTTGCATGATGTAACTATCTCTGAAACAAATGTCAACAGAGTAATTGGACCAAACCCATACAAGTTTAGTCACTTTCTCTTTATTTTTAAAAGAGTGATCAGTGCAACTATACAAAGCAACTAGAAGCAGTAACGCACAACACATTAAAGCCACGTTTTTAGTATCGTGGCCAATTATGTGTTTGGAAGTTTTTTTTTTTATATTAATATATTAAAATTATCTAAAAATATTTAAAAAATAATTAAAATTAAAATATTTAATCTCGAAATATACTCAATTTTGTTTAATCATGAAGCTAAACTATAAATTAATTATTGAAAAAAAAATCTTAAGATCAAATTGTAAAATCATGGTCATTACTGCTACTTTCTTATACCCGTACGTGTGGCTTACAGTTGAGTTAGATTTGATTTTCAAACTAAAAGATTTGCACATAAAGGGATAAACTTTTGTCTATCTGTTCAACAAAGATTTCCATTAAATCATTATTAATGCAAACGTCGTCCACAACGCAGCAATTATTCCCCGACTCAACCCCATTTGATGCAACTTCTTCGACAAAAGTTTTGTCCACGGACAAGCAAAAATAGTTGGAAGTGCGAAAGCAAGAAAACCACTGCAGCTGAACAAGCTAACACTTGCAAATCTAACAGTCTAATTCATTCTCTTGCTTTGCAGACACTTGTAATAATAATTAGCAGACAAAAGACCCACTTCATAAATGGTTCTGTAACTTGCAAACATGAAGCAAAATCTAGTATCTTCCCAGAGTAGTTTATGTGCGCTTTCAAGTCCAGGTGGAGCCAAATCCACGATAACAAAGGATGGAGTTCAGAGAGAGTTCCACACCCTTCATCAGGCAGCAGCAGGAGGCATGTAAGTGCTTTAACTCCTTTTTATAGTGGCAGGGCTTTGCCTTCAAAATGGGAAGATGCGGAGAGGTGGATATGTAGTCCAGTTTTGGGTTATGGTGTTGCTAAAAGTTCACGATGTCTAAGACGTGCCAGGTAAAAAAGTGGGCCTATTAATGTACATACTGAGATCGGTTACTATCAAAATTGTTCACCTTCGATGGGAGTTCTTGATGGTGGGATTGTGAGGAACTTAATGGTGACTTCTCCGTTTTCGACTGGAGTCTTGATGCTTAATGGGTCTGGTTCTCATTACAGTGGGAGTGGAGCTCGTACTATTGGGAAGGGTCATGTGGGAACGTTTGGCTAGTGGTCCTGGTTGGTCTGACTTGGTAAGCGAGTGTTCATCTTCCAGCTCTCAAGGTATGACATTAAATGTGCCTTTGAGTATTTGGAAAGTAAATCTTTCTATTTCTACAATGCTAAATATGAATCCATTGAAGGACTAGACATAGGAATGTGTTTCATGGGCAAGCCTTCGTCATGTCTAGTTAAGATTGCGTTTAAGCAATCATTAGCTCCATTCAAGTTGTTTTGAGGACACTCTCTTAGATCAGTAAGACTGACTAGTAATAATTCACAGATCAACAGTACCATCACGAGGATTGAGGCTGTAGTTCTTCTGGCTGGGTGTTAGAAGAACACTGTATTATAGGTTCTGTAAAATGAATGGGTTGACGGCAGTGAGGTGCCTTTGAATACTAAACTGTTCCTGAAATAGTTTTGTGGCAAAGATGTTTTGTAAAATAACTGTGGATACACATCAGAAAACAGAGTAATACTTGATGCATTTTCAAATCAACTATTTGATGTCAAGATTTTGGTAAGCGCGACCACTTTCACTGTAATCTCGACTCCCAAGTGTTACAATGACCAATGTTGTTCAAGGAGATGCAATGGGCAGTAAACCACATTTACAATATCTATGTTCCTTCTCAGCTGTGCTGGATGTCGATATTGAAATGAAAACTGGCTGGGATAAATAATTACCGCTTCTAGTTATGACTTACATTTGAGAAGAAAGTATTTTAGTAATCATTAGGAAACAAAGGTAACACTCTTTGTGCAGACCTTAGACCGGAGGACCAGGAGAAAATGGTGCCTTGTATGTGTAAGTGCAAAGAGATGAAAATTTTTGCAGATACAGATAGGCTTATGAAACGAAGTGGTACTGAATTAGCATGCATCTGCCAAATGTCTGGAAATCTAATCAATTGACTGCATCCAGGCAGTAAGATAGAGCCATACCAATATGTCAGTTATTATGCATTGGTCTCAGGTACGGTTATAGGTTTACATGCTATCTTATACAGAACGTTTCCATTGTTGCTATATTCGTGTGGTGTTAAATTGTTGCATGATTGTATCCTCACACACTTCTTTTCTGATTATATGAGCTGATGAAAAACCTGGGGGCATTGATGATGCAAACACAGTTGATCGTATTATTTCACGGAGGGATATGGCAGCACAAATGAGCCCTGAGGGTAGCTCCCACTCTTATAGAGGAAGTTCCTCTTCTCTACTGCTGTGAAGGTCGTATCTAGAAACCCGCAGTATTCTTTTGGCACTGCACAACGTTTCTTTGCAGCAGTTAGAACCATATCCGACAAAATAACAGTGCAAATTGTTGAGATGTTGGGAGAGAAAACAATTGATTTCCAAATGTGTGACCAACAATGATAATTGAAAAAAATCTAAGATCATCACAAGGAGAATTCCTATCAACACAAGGAGAATTCCCATTCGCAGTTCAAACCTACATGGTACACAGGCCACATCTTGTAGATCCCTTGCTACATTCCTCCTTAGTACATGCCAGCAGCATTAACATAATAAACAATCTGGCGCTTGAAGCTTTATAAGTTCAGGATTCTCCATAGCAGGAAAAATGTCAACATTAAATAATTATACTATTATTGAAGAAACTTCAATCCACAGAAGATACACAACTAGCTGACACTGACATGTCATTAAGAATTCAGTGGACAGTCCTAGTTTTCCCAGGCCACCATCTTTTGTCTAGTATGGCCTGTACCTCCAATCTGCCCTTGAAGGTCTTGCACTCCCCATTCCATAACCCCACTGTAAAGAAAAGAATGTTTCGTTTAACAAATTGATCAAGCTAAAAGAAACTCTGCTATTAACGTTATTAATATTTATCAGTGTAAGAACACCATATAAAGGATTCAACAATCATCAGACTTACTTTAGAAGGAACCATATATGCACTTGCATCATCGTAATCCAGGGTTCCATACATCCTGCCAAAGTTGCGCATGGGACCAGCATAACTCCCAAAAGGTTCAGGACCACTCATCATGAAATTTCCGCTTGGACCAGCATCATCAATAGGTGTGGCTGAATCTATTGCAACCTGCACAGGAAGTTACAGTCAGAAGTTATGTTATGCACTTAAGCTAGAATTGAAGCCTCAGCTTTCTTCACAGTAACAAATGTCCTTATCAGTGAAGGTTTCACATGCAGGCAAGCACAGCACATAGATAGCGTATGAGCCTAAATAATATACACATTTATCAATTCTTCAAGCATCATGCTCCAATATGCAATATTCAGTCTTGACTCGTGCTATAAGTGATATTTTGTTCTTTCAAGTATTAATAACAATAATTTGTTGAATGATATACAAAGTACAATAGCATCCTAAACTCTAGTTCGTGAATCACAATGATAACCACCCTCCAGCACCTAGCAAATCCAGAAATTTGCAAACCACCTCCAAGATAGAGACACAAAAACCCTTCATTTTACTTATGAAGCATTAGAAATGCCTTCCCAATTGACATATCTTCATTTGAAAACCTTAGGAATAAGGAACCCTTTCTGCATACATCTCTTTTTATGGTAGATTCTGGATAAAAATCAACTATCAACAAATGCTCTGGGTAAGGGAAAAGTTCTTAGTAATACCTGATGTCCACAAATCTCATGAGATCTTCGAGATACACGATCTGCTACACCATCTTCAGCAAAGGTTACAAATCCAAAACCTCTGTGGCCAGTTCTCTTGGGATCCTACATCCAATAAGCATGCACAGATCAATAAATAGATGAAAATCCCTCTCAACTGTACAACAAAAAATATCACTATCTTACCTTGGGAACATATACATCTAATATGTGGCCAAATCTACCAAAATACTGGCGCAAATCTTCAGCACTTGCTTCCTGAGGAAGCCTTCCAACAAAGATCTTTTTGCCCATTCCTCTAGATGATTCCCCTCCTAATCCAACAGGAAAAAAAAATAATAAATGATGAAATAGTACTTTCCAATTTGCTAAAAATACCTATTTCCAGTGGTACTTACTTCCATAGAATGGTCCAGGATGATCATACAAGGTGGGAGCACCAAGAGCTGCATATCTAGTAGCCGCAGAAATATAAGCATTGTATGCACCATATCCACCAGGAGCCATTCTTCCATTTGGCCTAAAATCATCTTCCTAATAATATAATGTTACACCATTGATATCAACAGCATATCTATTAAAATAAATGTAAAAAAACTGCTAAAACATATCGCAAATGAGATATCTTCTGAGACTACAGGTGACTTAAATTGCAAGTAAAACAACAACAACAACAACAACAACAACAACAACAACAACAACAACAACTTTCCATCCATAAGATAAAACCAAGCCTATTTTAAAGAGAAAAAAGGTAGCTCTGCAGAACTTGCCTTAGGCGTTGCTCGATCTACAACTACAGCAGAGCCTCCCAATTCATGAGTTTCAGCCATCAAATTATCCACAGAATCTGTTATGACACAATCCATTTCAGTATTTTGCATCAGAGACAGATTCCACAACATCCTCCGCATCTCTATTAAGTCTCAGTGATCAATAAGGACACATTTGCAAGACACAAACAAAGGATGAAAATCTCCATAATGTAAAGAGGTTCAATACTTTGATTGGTCTCTACACCACATATTCATACATGTTTTCATGTGACATAGCAACATAATTAAGTGCAAAAACCAATCTGGATATTAAAAGAAAAAATAATTGCAAGGCATGTTAAAAGTCTGACCAGCACTTGCATATGTGATGAACCCAATTCCACGATGTGCTTTCGAGCTATGATCCTGTACAGCACAATTATTGACAAAAATATAATGTTTCTAACCAGAGGAACAATTATATAAATTTAATTCTTAGTACACAAAACATCATGAATCAGAGTATGGTCATTAGCACATGAATCAGGGCTTACTTTTGGCATGTATAGGTCTATTATCTCCCCATATTTCTCAAAATGACTGCAAGAGAAAAAAATATCATGACCTGTGTTCATTCCACATCAAACTTCACGAATTGTGTTTAGAGGAGAAGGAAACAAGCACCCTGACCACCATCACAATACTTACCTTCGAAAGGTAGTTTCTGTCACAGATGGTGGAATCCTGGCCACAAATATCCTAGTCGCTTTTTTTGAAGGCGCTCGCATCTCCTCCTGCCAAAAAAATACACAAGATAAAGTAGCACGTGAGAAAATTTAGTGTGCCTGTATTTCAATCATGCACAGTAAACAAAACAAAGTGAAGCAGGTCTAAAAAAAAATAACAAGGCAATCTGTTCAAGATTTTTTTTAGCCAACCTTTGGGGTAGCCACTTTAACTTCCAGCATTCTTTTACCAAGAAAGTGTTCACTTGATAGCACAGCCTGCAGCCAACAAGATTTCAGCACACAAACAATCTTATGCGGCATAGAAATTGAAAACGAATAAAGGCCATATGAAATACCTTAGCATCTTCAGCCGACACAAAAGTAACATATCCAAAACCACGAGATCGACCTGATGACCGTTCCTAAACATGGAGAAGTATAACAGCAACACTGTCAGGGATTTATAGAGATACACAGAAGAAAATGAAAAGATAAACATTCCTCACTAATAATGGAAAAATATAGTAACCAAATTGTGCACCTCTCACACATTGATACAAAATAAACTGGAATAGGAAATAATATTGCATAATGCACATTGCAGTAGAAAGTTGAAGAAGTCTGAGTGTTCAAATATAATCTTTTTACTCTTAGACCTAAAGTTCGACTGAATGCTATTTTCATCTCCCCCTTTCTCACATCTACAACTTCTAATTGTAACAAACAATAACTAATGGTGTTCAATATTCATGATAAACTACACCTTGGGAAGACAAGAAAACTAGAAACTGATAAAGACTAATCTAGCCAATCCAAAACATTGGTTCAACTTTCATAAACTGCAGAGGGGTTTAAGAAAAAACCACTTTTATTCGGCAAAATGGTACACATAAGTAGTGAGGTCCAGTGCAGTGCTGTGAATACTGCCAGAAAGCCCACAATATAAGACCTGCCATGAATTGCCAGTGTATGCACACAGCAAGGTTACACAAGGCACAAGACGCTTAAAGTGAAAATCAACCGGCAAATTTCCACCATTAGCGTTCAGGCATCCGCAAATTTAAAATCTTTATGAGATGCTTTGGCCAAACCAAGGAAACATAAAGTTTAGCTAAATTCAGTACACCAAACAGCAGAAAATGTTCTCACACCAAAAATCCAAGTTAATGAAGTACAAACCTTTTAATACTGGCACTACACAAAATCTGATGTACGAATGGGAAAGCCAGTATGAAATAGAAATTACCAAACCATCACAACAATCTAAATTTCTTGTGACATAATAAAATTATAATCACACAGCCCACAATATTAGATTTTCCATGAATTCAAAAGAAAAAAGAAAAGAAGCAGGATCATAAGCATAAAGCCTGTACCTTTTTTTAAAAAAAAAAAATAAAGGGCTAACCTTCATAACAATACAATCCTCTAATCCACCAAATTTGGTCATATATTCTCTCAAACCCTCGGTATCAATCTCCCATGGAATACCCAAAACCTACAAGTTGAATCACACACAAAAGCATAAGAAGCCACAAAAAGAAAATTCAAACTTCATAAATTTGCAAAACCAAAAACAATTAACTAACCACAAGCTTTCGGTCCATTCAAAACAACTACAAAGAAGACCCCTTTTGTTGCTGTTTGGTGATGACAAGAAAGCAAAAAAGAGAAACCCTAAAATCGAAAGTGATAATCTTAGCTCTCTCTCAGTTCTCTTAGAAGACTCAAAAGAAACAGAAGAAGGAAATCTTAGCTCTCTATCACTCCTCTCGTAGGTGGTCCCTCCTGCAAATAACAAGCACACAACAACCTCTTTCTCACAATTAAACATCATCAAACACACCATTTTCTCTGCTAAAAAAAAAAACAAAAGATCATAAGAATTTACACGCTCACTGACCTGGGACTTGAATTTCAAAACCCTAATAATTCAGATCTCCTCCCTCTCTCTCCTCTTCTCTTCTCCTCTCCCCTCCCTACGTAACTCTCCTCCTCTCTAAAGTTCGCTCTCTCGTACGCACCAAAAGAATCGCTTCGGGATCTAATAATAATCCCTTACATCGTACAACCACGTATATTTCACTCTTCACCGTAATACTATAATAGTATAATTATATTTTTACCCAAAAAAAAATCAGTATGACATTTCGGTTTTTTTTTAGGCCCATTGCTCATATTGTTCAAGAATAGAATTATCTTTTAATTTTTTTTAACATGCTAAAATTATTTAATTACTTTTAAAAATAAATTTTTTAAAAATGATATTTATGAATTCTTTATTCATTTTACTCTTTAAAACATAGTAAAATAACCAAATTGTTTTTAGAAGCAAAATTTTTAAAACTTGCATTAGGAGTTTTTGTGTCTTTTCATTTTTTTTATTATTATCAAGTTGAATAAAAGCAAGTTTGTTTTTTTAATAAATATAAATTATTGTTTAAATGGAAAAATTGTTAAAATGTGCAATACAAACAAGTATTATGTTAACTTGGGTTCACTGATACCAAGTATTTTTTTTATTATTATTTTTATCCAATTTCATCATTCTATATTTAATTAATTAATAATTAAGATGCATCATTTTTCCTCTTTTGAAAAAAGATTTTTTTCCCCAAGTTATCATGATCTTTTTTTATAAAAAAAATTTGGTTCATTTATTATCGTTGCTTTTTTTATCATCTAATTAGATAAAACCACCTTATTTAATCTAGTCGAGTCTATAACTTGAGTCCTATTTTTTTAAAAAATGCATTTGCGGTACTTGAACATTATTTTTTACAAAAAAAAATAATCCGGCTTCTCGACGTGGCATTGGCCAACGTCTAGTATGTACATAGGATTAGAAGCATAGTTATAAAACTTGTCCAATTCATGACCATGTCCAATGCTCATGTCACGGGAAGCATAAACTCGGTCTAATTCATGACCATGTTTAAGGCTCAGGTCATGCATAGAGTGAATAAACATTGGTTGATCTAAATCAATTTAAAATGGTATTGTTTCAAGTTTTTTTTTTTTAAAAATGAATTTGTTTTAATTTTTTAAAAAGTCAAACAAGGTCTTACCCTAGTTTGGACTAAGTGATGGGTTTCATGTTGACTTGTTGGGTCAACCATGTTTGATTGAGTCAACTCCCACCTAGTTCGATATAAACCCAACTTGGATTGAGTTCTTAGTCAACAGGTCATTAAGTTAATCTACTAGGTTGGGAAATGTTTAATCATACTTAATCAAGAGTAAAGCTTCAGTTTAGTTGTGTGAACTAAATAATGGGTCAACTTTTATTGTAGGGTTTAGTAAGTTCAACAGTTGAAACTCATAACCTTCTATGATGTATATTGTCGAATGTTTGTGGTGTCGCGGTGATCATCCTCCTGGATCAGGAATGGTGTGGGAGAAAGGACAAGGAATTATTGTCCTTTATCAGTAAAATGAGGGAATGTGAGTCACTACATAGTATTTTGGTCACTAGAAACTCTAATTGGTTTTAAAGTTTGGGTGAGGGGACTGGTTGTATAAAGAGAAGATATTAGCACCCATAATACGCCTTACCTGAGGTAAGCTGCATTGTTCATTTGTCTGATAAAACTAAGGTATTATTGTGTTTTGTAATCATTGGTCTGTCTAAGATTTAAGAAAAAAATTCTTATTAATGTCGTATTTGGTGAAATATAATAATATGTTTTAAATTGAATAAGATATCAATGTAAAAACAAATTATTTATTATTCAAAATTTGACTAAAAAACAAGCAAACACCAAACATTCACACAGATTTTATTAATGTCAATGCTTCGTTCAAATTTCATGTTAATCCAAATAAACAAACACCAATACCAATCCAAACATAACTCCTGTATAAATATTTAATGTCCACAAAATAATCACAAACCTAAAAAAATAAATACATAATTCAAAGCAAATAATCAAATTATTTTTAAATCCAAACACAAATTAAACCAAATTAACAGTCCAATCCGAACAGTCAAAATGTTATACAGAAAAAATAAGCATTTGATTTCAAAAATCATTTAAGTTAAGTATGTTAAGTATGTTTAAAGGAATCAAGTCTGGATTCTTTTGGAGGTACATGAACAATGCCGACACATGGATCTCACGAGCTGCCACCACTACTGGCTCATGGGTTCACGCGCCGCAGCAAGTGAGACAAAAAATATGGGGATCTGGATCGACTTTCACTCCTCTTTCTTCCTATGCCAGCGGTGAGAGCCATCATCACCTACAAAACAAGGAAAAATACACAAATAATTGATTTTATTATTTTTTTAGATTTATCTTTATGGTTTTTTTTTCCTCAAATTTTCCTCCCTTTTATGGTTACTTCAAACAGAAACAATGGGGGAGAGGTGTGGTAGAAGTTGTCATTGGGAAGTTGATGTGCTATTATTGTGGGCATAACTGGAGTTGGGGCTATCACGGGTGAAGGTGGCGTTGATTTGGGTCACGTTGGTGGTTATTGGTAGTCGTAAGAGAAATTAAAAAGTCTGTTGTGTTTGGGTTGAAAGGTTGTTGAGAGGCTTTATGGCTAGCTGACGAAGATACGTTGCAAAATGCACCTCTGCTGGGAATAGAAAAAGAAAAAGAAAAAAGAGTGAGGCTTTGTTGGATGGGCTGTTATGAAGAGGAGGGAGTCGTCCGTGGTGGAGTTCGTGCTTGGCAATGGAAGTGAAAAGGTCACTGAAGGCGGTTGAGGGAGGGGTTAGTGGCTTTAGTTTTTTCATTAAAAAAGATGGAGGGGATGTGAGAGAAAAGAGGGGCTAACAATGGTTTTTTTAAAGGAGAGATGAGGGAACGCGTTTATTTCGGGAGGTAAAAGGCTAGCTTGGCTCAGCTGCTAATGGTGAGGTTGCAACAGGAGGGTGTTACAAGTTGGTGAAGATGGGAATGAAGGTGTTGGGTGAAGGATTGGCCTATGAAGGAGACTAGTTTGGGAGGAAGAAAAAAAGAAGAAGTGGTGGCGACTAGGTTTAGGTTTTATTAGGGGGTTAGGGTTTTTTTATGTTGTCTTTCTTTAGGGCTTTCTTTTAATGGCTCCCCCCTCTTGTGTGTGTGTGTGTGTATGGGGCCACTTATTTATAGGTAGAAAAATTTATCTTCTTCCCCAATTGCTTGGTCCAAGTCCAACATTTGTATTTAGATTTTTTTAAAAAGAGCAAAATCAATGTCGAGTTAATGAGAAAAATTAATGATTTTAAAAATGACACATTAAAAGTCAAACATGTTAAAAAGATATTTAAAATTTAAATCCTTTTGAGACGAAACTGAAAATGATGCAAATACATTAATAACATAATTTTTTGGGTTTTTGTTGTTGTTTTGCTCATTTTTTTTCAAATTTTTTTCCAAAATGAGGTAAAAAAAAATAAAAAGCAATAAATACCCCCTTTTAACAATCCTCACGGAGAAAAGACTTATTAAGTGTTTGGTGCAGTAAGTTTGTAAAGATAAACAAATTGTTCTTCCAAAACTAAAGTTCTCAAAACTTTTAGTTCGATTGATCTGAAACTCTATCTTTGTAGCAATCCCCTTCAACCAAAATTCAATCAAAATTATATACAGCTTGGTTATCCTGAGATTCCAATCTAGCAAATTCCTTTAATTAGAACCAAAATCTTTGTCAAAAGTTTGGTCAACTTGAGAACCCAATCTGGCAATCCCATTTAACCAGAAACCTAAATGTTTATCTTCAGTTGGGTTAATCTGAAATCTCAATCTAGTAACCCTCTTTAACGAGAACCTAAATCTCCGTCTTCGGTTGGGCTAACCTGAAATCTTAATTGGTGATTCCCTTTAACTAGAATCAAAATCTTTGTTTGCAGCTCAGTCAACCTGAAATCCTAATTTGGTGATTCCTTTTAACCAGAACCAAAATCTCTGTTTTTTATTGGGTTAACCTAAAATCTCAATCTAAAGACCCTCTTTAACCATAACTTAAAATCTTTGTTTGCAGCTCGGTCAACTAGAAATTCTAATTTAGTGATTTCCTTTAACCATAATCGAAATCTATGTTTTTAGTTGGGTTAATTTGAAATCTCAATCTAGAGACCCCATTTAACCAGAACTTAAATCTCTATCTTCAGTTCAGTCAATCTGAGATCCCATTTGATGATCATAATTAACCAGAACCAAAATCTTTATTTGCAGCTCGATCAACCTAAAATCTCAATCTGGCGATTCTCTTTAACTTGAACCAAAATCTTTGTCTACAACTCGATTAACCTGAAATCCCAATCTTGCAATTTCCTTTAACCAGAATGAAAATCTCTGTCTGTAGCTCGGTCAACTTGAAATCCTAATTTGGTGATTCCCTTTAACCATAACTAAAATCTATGTCACAGCTCGATCAACCTGAAATCTCAATCTAGAGATTCCCTTTAACTAGAACCAAAATATCTGTTCGTAGCTCGATTAACCTGAAATCTCAATCTGGTGATTCATTTTAACTAGAACCAAAATCTCAAAAACAGTTTGGCTAACCTAAGATCTCAATCTGATGATCCCCTTCAACAATAACCAAAATCTTTGTCTATAACTCAGTTAACCTGAAATCCCAATCCGACAATTCCCTTTAACCAGAACTAAAATCTCTGTTCGTAGCTTGATCAACCTGAAATTCCAATCCAGTGATTCCCTTTAACTAGAACTGAAATCTCTGTCCTAGCTCGGTCAACCTGAAATCCCAATTTGGTGATTTCCTTTAACCAAAACAAAAAAAAACTTACAACTATTAGGAGAACCGTATTCTCAACTATTTTCCTGTATAATTGTCTTTTTTTTTCCAACTCAGTTGATCTAAAATCCTGAATCTCAGCGATCCCCTTCAACTAGAACTCTTCAAAGGTATCTTTAATTATTTTGATTGAATTTGAAACATTTTGATTGTGGAATAAAAAACTGAGATTCATGATGGCAGGGTTCCCAAAACTCAAATTCTTGATGGTAGGATTTTCTTGTTCTTCTTGATGACAGAGTTTGAACTTTCTTCTTTCTTTGAGAATTTCCTAATAATATGATTCTTCTAAGTTTTCTTCTTGATTATATGGTTTAAAACTAGGATTCCTAATGGAAAGGCTTTTCATTTTCTTTCTTTTTTATAATAAGGCTTGATCAAGCTCTCCTTGAGCTTTCCTAATGATTCATGATTGCAGGGTTAACATCTGTCCTTCCTGATACCTAGATTTAATTGGATTTCCTGATGACAGGGTTGAAAAATTGGTACTTCCTGATTGCAAGGTTGACCTGATACTTCTCGATCGTAGTGTTTGAAAACTCAATGCTTCCTGATTGTAGGGTTGCCCTGAAGACTCTTCCTGATAATATGGTTGATCTTCTTGTTTTCTTGAGAATTTCCTAATGGTAGGGTTTACCTCATCTTCTTCTCGTTTTAGGGTCAAAACTATAATTCTTTGTTATAATTAGCTCAATGATTCTTTATTTGTCCACTCAGATGCATCATAATCTTGCTGGATTTCATTAAGGATTTTTCTTGTAACAATTCAAAAATATTTGTGTAATGCTTTGGGATTAGATGACATGTATAGGTCCTTACCTAGTTTGAAATACAACCCCTCCTCTTTGACTCTTCATTGTCATAGGATGCCTTTGTTTGTTATCCAAAGCCTTCTCTATTCTTTTGATTCACTGGCTCATTCGAGTTTACCGCATATCAGTCCTCCACTCAAATGTAAATGTATTGTCCATCCTGAGTTGTCCGCGACGATTACTGCTCTCGTTGTTTATCAAGCTTGACTACGCCCTCAAATATGGTGTTGCTTGATTCATCATAAAAGAGTTTAATAAATCATTCATTTCCTAGATTCTCACAAGAATTGTTCTCTGATTAGTTGTGCGCATCCTGCCAATAATCATTAAGATGTTTTCTAATGTCGATCTCATCCTAGATTGTCAATCAGCCATGAAGTTGCCTCTAGTTGAAACATATTCTTCAAGTATATGGTATCATCAACATTCATTGAATTGTCAAGTCGTCTAGGCATGCATCTCATAACTTGTAGTAAAAGGCTCATTGCTGTATGCTTAGTGTTCTTCTCAATAAGTTCCTCTCAACCCGTCTAATCAAATTATAAAAAGAAATGCATTGTCAATCATCAATGATGTTCCTTTTATCACCTATACTCATGTTGGTGAAATACACCTTGAATTAATAGGCTTCAAAGCAAATTGTCCCATGGTTTGTCTAGGTGGTGTGCATCCTTCCGACATTCATTTAAATACACCCATGCAATAACATATTTCAGGGGTCATAGTCATATTTTAGAGGGTAAACCAAGATAAAGACATGAAGATGCCCTTTAAGTGTAGCGTTACTCTCAACTGCTATTGAAGTTCATTAAATCATAGGCTGTCCTTTGAGCAATATTACCCTTAATTGATCTAAATGTGCTCATTCTTCTATTTTATCATCAAGAGGCACTTGTCATTGTTAGATGCTAAACATAGCTTTGATGGATTTTACTGATTCATCATTTGATTATCTTTCTTTGTTCTCAACTGACTAAATATTGTTTGCTTTCCTTCTAGAGTCTATTGTATTGCCCCTAATTATTCAACTTTTCAAGGATGATTAAGGAGTGATGTCATTTCTGTTGAGGACTTGCAAACTTGGTTGATGTTCTTTTTTACTTGAAAATCTGCCTTGCTTTGAAATCAACTCGCACATTTCAAAGATTATATCTGTTTAAGTCTAATTATTGAAATGAAATAAGAGAGATGTCAGTTTGAAAGTACTTTTGAAAATCAAGCTTTTTTGTCAAAGACTCAACACACGTCATTCAATACATGCAGTCCTTTGATTGTCTTGTATTTTAAAAACAGAAATTAACCTGTTGTAGGATTAAAATAGTTTTTTCTATGGTTCTTTGTGTCAATTTTAATCTCTGATCTTGGGTATGTCATTTAATGGTATGTGATGAGGTGACATTCTGTGAATAAAAAAAAAAAACAGGATGCTCAAGTTAAAACTTGAGGCTTTATCAAGAAAGGTTGTTTTTTTAGCACCTATTTTATTAGCATGTATAATAACCAATAACTTAGTTCGTGAAGCCATGACTCTTATGAAAAATCTCTTTAAGTTTTGAGAGAGCCATTTATCGGTTTAAATTATTTGCTTGATTAAAAAGAGCTCTTAAAAGCACATAATACAGGTTATGGTTCATAGCTATGAAAAAAAGGAAAATTCATAGGCTTAAAAGGTGTTTGAGGGTTTCAAAAACCTAGGATCAACGTCAACTATCCATTAACTCCCTTTCTCTTACTGTCTTTGTAGATGAAATGACATATAACCATGCCATATATTTCATCAATAGATCTTGTTTCCTAAAACTGAACAGGAAACTCTATCATAATCAAATAATAACCATGCCTCACTTTTAGCATGATTTTTTATCAGCTAAAAACTTTCAGTTTTACCCATCAAGGGCAAACATTGATATATAACCATGCTCACTTAAAATATTAGAATTCTTTTAACAAAGATCATAAGATAAATCCATCTTTTTCTTTAATGGATAACTAATCTAATCATTTGAAGACACAAAAGGTTTTATTATAAATACCAAAAGACATGTTTGTAGCTCAGTATTTTTTATAGTATCGACTTTTGGCATTTATTGCGTCTTTCCTCAATTAAAAATCTCTTTTGCTTTTCCTAGACTTGATAGGCATTTTCTTACCTTTAACCTTGACTTGCCTTTTTAGTGTAGGCAATTTCCACTTTTTAGCTTTCACGTAACCTTCCTCAAAGTTTTCTTAGATGCCCCCTAGTTTATGGTTTTTTTCACATTTAACCTTTCTCAGTCATTGGACTTTCATTTTTAACATTCTCTTTACCATGGATTCTATTATTGTCTTCATCTTTTCAACTGAAAATCCTTCATTTTCTCCTAGTGTGGGGTGTGATCCATGTCATAGTTTTTTTTATAAAAGAAATATACCACCAGGCTCAAAATGAGATTGCAAGGGATGTCTATTTCAAGAATTATAGAAGGAATAAACAAAGATGACCTTTTCTTATTTCAAGAAAGGTCTATTAGAACCGATAAATTTTTACGTCGTTTAACGTAATGATTCGGTTTTGTAAGAATCATGATTCGCAAGTCCATAATTACCAAATCTACTACAAGTCATTATACATACTGTTAAAACTTAGGTGCATAATGTGTGGTTTAATTTTATGTGTGAGTTCAAAATTTGCTTGGTCACCCCATATTGTTTATCATGTCATTTTAACAAACATCGACTCATTTCTGCAATCAAAACACTTAATCTTTCAGGATTGATTAGCCTTAATTTCGTATGTTAGAGTTTAATCAAAATATTTTATCAAAATTACCTTTGAAAAAAACATCTTTTTATTTCAAAACAGTAATAAGACAGAACAAAGCACAATTCTTTAAAAATATGTGATGCACTCATGATATATGAAAGCATATTGAAGCAAAATACAATACTCATTCTCGGGGTAGTTGTATATTATTTATGTCTTATCAGCATTTTACAAGCTACTAGTCATTTTTTAAGATAAGGGTGACTATGTGGTAGGTACCATTATTCTTCACAAACTCAATTCACCCCTTACTAATCACCTTTTGAACTTGATACTTGAAATTTTTGTAGTTTTCAATCAAATGACCCAAGACCTTACCATGATATTCACAACTTTCGTCTGGGTTATACCACCTAGAAAATGGTGGTTACATGGGATTTAATGGAGTCGGGGCAACAAGTCCGGAGTCTAACAGATGCTGGTAGACAAACTTGAGTGTCAAAGGTATTTATCATGGTTTGTGGGACTAGTAGACCTATTGTCAGAAGGTCATTTTGTTGTTGGATCAACGATGATATGAGCTTGAGTTGGATATATAGGGGAAAGGGAAAAAATTGCCATTTAGTTACTGAGCCTGTCCCAAAGTTCCAAGATGTGTCAGGGACGTGGGCTGATGGTGTTTTCATAGGAGGCTGTGTATACGTTCCCTTTTCATTCTTGAAACTCAACACTTGTTCGAGTAGATTTATGAGTCTAACTACTTCACTTTTCATGCTTTTAATTTCTTTTTTTATAATAAGCCTCTATCTCAGTCATTTTTTTATTTTTCATCTTTTCTACCAGTCAAGTGTAGTAGGCCTTAGATGGGGGAACCTATGTTTCAATCTAGGAGCACGCATGTTAAATGTATGAGCATATTTTTATATGATAAACTTGTTCTTCAAGAGGTGACATAAGGTTGTAACTCTTGCATGATGAAACAAGAATTTTGATTATTGCCCAAACTCTACAATAAAACTTTCCTAAGTGACAACCATCGTGTCACTAGCAAATCTTGAGTTCAAGATGCTTTAAGAAGGGCTTACCTTAATGCAAAATAAAGGTAGCACATATAACCTAAGGGAATGTTCTATTCATTTAGTGAGCATTGGTAGGTTTTCTACCTAGTCTCACAAAGGTCTCAAATCTGCCCAGTGATGATCTTCATAAAGACAGTATGAGGGTTTTGCAAGGAATGGTTAAAGTACATATGCTCATTATTACCAAACAGACACTCAGATATGAGTTGGGTGTTTCACTCATATGAACCCTGACCTATAGTTATAGGGCAAACCACTAATCCCCCACCCAACTTAGAAGCTTATGTGTGCTTTCAAAAATTAAAACAGGTGATGCATGAGGCAATATTATACAATGCATGAATAATATATATAAAAATTCAAGCATATAAGCAAATAATAAAAAAAAATACATATTAACCAAATAATAAAACACAATTAAAAAAAAACAAAGCTTAGTCCACGGGAAGTCCCTAGTGGAGTCGTCATTATGTTGCACGTGTGTGGCGCCGCGACGATCATCCTCCTGGATCGGGAATGGTATGAGAGGAAAGGATAAGGAATAAAAGGGAATAAGAGTCACCACCCAGTATTTTGGTCATTAGGAACCCTAACTGATCTCAAAGTTCGGATAAGAGAACTGATTGCGTAAATGGAAAGTATTAACACCCCTAATACACCTTACCTGAGGTAAGCTACATTGTTCATTTGTCTGATATAAACTAAGGTATTGTTGTGTTTTTTAATCATTGGTCTGTATAAAGTTTAAGAAAAGTTCTCCCTATTAAGAAAATCATTATCTTATGAGGTTAAAAAACCTAACCGTTCTAATGTCAATATAAAAATAAAAGAAACTATCTTCTTATTTAATACCGAGAATATGTTGTACGTATAAGCTCATAATCCTAGACACTAATAGAAAACAAAATATTTTTTTGGTATTTTTGAAATACAAGTCAAATTTTCATGACTTTAATAAACTTATTAAATCCCACAACACATGCAAATATGTATTGTTGAATTTTCATATGAAAATGCAATATGATGTTTTTATATTTTCGAGAGACTTGGTCGTACACAAATTAAAATAGAAATTGTATTTTTTAAGGAAAGATTTTTTTGTTTTTTTATGGAGAGAACCGATTCGTTTAATATCAAAAAAGTAACTCATGTGTAGGTCATAATTCCAAATATTAAATATGAAAGGGAAAAAACAAAAGTGGAAGAATTAAAATTGATTTAAAAAATTATCATTGAACCTTTGAAAATTTGACTAAAGCCACGTTCAGTGAAACACAATAATATTTTTTAAATCAAACAAGATATCAATTTAAAAACAAATTATTTACTATTCAAAATTTGACTCAAAAGCAAGCAAACACCAAACATTCACACAGATTTTATTAAGGTCACATGCTTCATTCAAATTTCATGCTAATCCAAATAAGCCAACACCGACCTGCACATAACTCGTGCATCAATATTTAACGTCCACAAAACAATCATAAACCTAAAGAATAAATCCATAATTCAACGTAAATATTCAAATTATTTCAAAGTCCAAACACAAATTAAACTAAATTAACAGTCCAAATATTGTACAAAAAATAAGCATTTGATTACAAAAAAAAATTGAGTTGATAGATCGACCTTCCCAGATGTTCAGCATGTCCAAAAACTAAAGGAATCAAGTCTGGAGTCTTTTGGAGATACATGATTAGTGCCGGCGGATGGATCTCATGCGCCGCCACCGCTGCCGGCAAGTGGGTTCACGCACCACCACGGGTGAGATAAAAAAATATGGGGATCTGGATTGTCTCTCTTTTTTTCTTCATATATCGGCAGTGAGAGCCACTGTCACCTGCAAAACAAGAAAAAATACACAAACAATTGATTTTATTATTTTTTAGATCTGTCTTCCCGAGTTTTTTTCCCTTAATTTTTCCTCCTTTTTATGGTTGCTTCAAATATAAATAGTGGGGGAGAGGTATGGTAGAAGCTATCATTGGGTAGTTTATGTGCTATCGTTGTGGGCAGAACTAGAGTTGAGGCTGTCACGGGTGAAGGTGGTGTCGATTTGGGTCATGATGGTGGTTGTTGGTAGTTATGAGAGAAATCAAAAGTCTGTTGTGTTTAGGCTAGGGGGTTGTTAAGAGCCTTCATAGTTGGCTAATGAAGACACGTTGCGAAGGGCACCCCTATTGGGATTAGAAAAAAAAAGAGTAATGCTTTGTTGGATGTGCTGTCACGAAGAGGAGAGAGTCATCGGTGGTGGAGGTCGTAATTGACAACAGAGGTGAAAAGGCCACTAAAGGCGGTTGATGGGGGCTAGTGGCTCTGGTTTTTTTATTGAAGAAAATGAAGGGACGTGAGAGAAGAGAGAGACTGATGATGGTCTTTTGAAAGGAGAGATTAGGGAATGAGTTTATTTTAGGAGGTAGAGGTAGAAGGCTGGTTTGGCTTAGTTGCAGATGGTGAGGTTGCAACATGGGGTGTTGCAGGTTGGTGAAGATAAGAATGGGGGTGTTGGGTGAAGGATCGATCTGTAGGGGAGACTAGTTTAGGAGGAAGAAAAAAAAAGGAGTGATGGCGGCTAGGTTTAGGTCTTTCTTCAGGGTTTTTTTTAATAGCTCTCTCTATTGTGTGTATGTGGCCACCTATTTATAGGTATAAAAATTTATCTTCTTCCCTAATTACTTGGTCCAACATTTGTATTTTGATTTTTTTTAAAAAGCAACATCAACGTTAACTCAATGGTAAAAATCAATGATTTTGAAAATGACGCGCTAAAAGTTGAACGTGTTGAAAAGATATTTAAAATTTGAATCCTTTTGAGAGATGCTGAAAATGATGCAAATACATCAAGAACATATTTTTTAAGAGTTTTTGTTGTTTTTTGTTGTTGCAATTTTTAGGTTTTTTTCAATTGTTTTCCAAAATGGGGTCAAATTAGGTAGCAGCGATTAGAACTATGTCAACGAACAACTGATTCATGCCAACTCGCTTGACTTCCTTTTGTTTTTCCATTCGATGAATGAGAAGTCATTTATCAAATACATATCACTTTGACCATCGATTTTACACTACCACAATCTTTATATTTACTGATAGATTTTTCTGTTGGTATTTGCACTATCATTCCGTTGGTAATTAATTTACCAATGAAATCACTGACGAAAATGCTCCGTCAGTAAGTCCGTTGGTAATAAAAAATATTATTACTGATGGATTTACTAACAAAAAAAGCACGCAAAAAAAAATCACCTGCTTCATTCCATCGGTATTTCCCTTGGTAAAATACCATATGTAATTTCGTAGGTAATTATTTAAAATATTTTAAAAAATTTGTTTTACAAAACTAGAAAATAATTAAATTAATATAAATCAACACTTTATAATACTCAAAATGCTTGGAAAAAAGAAGAAGAAAATAAACTCAAATAAATTTGCAACAAATAAATAACGTGAAAAAATAAATTCAACTAAAAAAATTCATATGAAAATAATTTAAAAATCCTATAAAAAAATCAACTAAAAATTGATCTCATATGAAAAAAAAATCCTACAACAACATTCATACAGTTATTAAGAACAAAAACAATTAAAAATAAAATAAAAAATGAATATAGTGAAAAAAACATGAAAAAGAAGAAGAAGAAAATCTTACCTTAATGTAGTTGCAGATGAAGCTAAAAAGAGAAAAAAAAAACACATTCGTAAAGTATACAAATTAAAAAAAAACCGAGAAGAAAAAAGAAGAAAGGAGACGAAGATATACCTGAGCATGGAGGAGAAGAGAAGGAGTTGAGGAGAGAAGAGAAGAAAAAGAAATGGATATCGATGTTTTTTACATATGGGAAAAAAGATGAAGAAAGGAGATGGGTCTGTTGTGAAATTAGGAATTCTAGGCTTTTAATTGAGGCATTTTACCGACAAATAATTAAATATTAATATTTTTAATCATTTCGTCGGTGATTTCGTCTGTAATATTTAATTTAAATTTTTTAATTTAATCAAAAATTTTCAGAAACCGCTAAATATCACTAACGACTTTTCAATCCATCAGTGATTCTGTCTGTAATATTTAATTTAATCTAAAGTTTTTAGAAAACCGCCAAATAACACCAACGACTTTTCAATCCGTCGGTGATTTTGTCTGTAAAGAATAGTAATTAACAGTGCAATTGGAAAGTAAATAGTTCCAGAGGTCTCTGGAAAATACCGACGGAAAATTCCATCGGTGATTTCCTTTGTAATTGACATGATGAACAGTGTTCACAGTTTACTAATGATTTTACCAACGGATTTTACCGACAGAATTTATTTTCTTTTGTGATTCCCACTATAATTCCCTCAGTATATACCGAGAAAATATATCCTTCGGTAAAATCCATCGAAAATTTACCGATGAAAATATTCTCTCGGTATTTCTGTTTGTATTTATCAATTTTCTAGTAGTGTTATATTGTCTAGAACAAAATGAAATATTACACATATAAGGGTTAGATAATTTTTAACTATCTTCATCTCATGATGCATCATTCAAATAGAAAACGTCTCATTTTGATAAGAGAAAATCCTAATCTAACTTATATTCAACAACTAATCTTTTTTGGAAGACACATTAGAAGCATAATTAACTATATAATAAAAGGTGTTGCTCTTTTACTGTGTTGTCAACTATGGATGTAGAGATATTTTTACTGTGGATTGTGACAGTGTGCTATCAATTTTTCCCTTAATGAATTAGATGGGTTGGTATCATTGAACAAGGGTTGTCTGAGTTTTTCATTTAGTTCTTTCTTAGAAGCATGGTTAGACAGGGGGGTATGAACAAGGGATTTTCCCCACTAGGAATCAGGGCTTCTTGTGAGCATGCATGGTTGGTATTTGCACATGCAATATACATAGTTATAAAAATAAAGCATGTAAAATTTTCATGGCCACAACACTTTGTTCCTCTGCCTTTGAAGATTCTTCCACATCCACAACAATAAAAAGACTTAGTTTTTTTTTACGTGGGCATTAATGAATATATAAAATGTTTAATTTCAAGAGAAAATTCTATTTTTAATGAGAGGTGGCAGTCAATGTTATGTAAAATTAGAGGCTTTGATAAGAAAAGTTTCAAAAGACAACAATTGCCCGTCAATTCTTCATAATGATTTGATTATATTCTTTGAGGTGACAATCATAGGAATTAATGCTTATACTCTCCACAAGTAATCGACTTTTGATAAGTTAATAGCTCATCATTTAGAAAAATCTGATATTCATTTTTTTCATGAAAATTAATTTCTCATTGTTTAATTTATTTATAAAATTAAATCCATGATATAAGCATTAATGAATATTATTTTGAATTTATATCTGTCATAACTCTTATTTGTTAGATAACAATGATTCAATGTATTGAACCTGGAAAATAAAGTTAGATGAAATCTTTATCTCTAGTCTAGATAAGATAAGGCTTAACTCTTGAACCTTTATCCTCTAAACTAAATATAGCAATAACTACTTTGTTTTTATGCCATTGTTGTATAAACAATCTATTAATGGTTGGATTGCTCCAGGTAAGCCTTGTAATTAATAAGAAAACCACATAAGATAATTCCATTAACAATATAAAAATTGTCTATTTGACATAAATTATCAATGATGAAATCCCTAGAGTTGATCATTTCATGCCATGATAGGATAAAAACTGAACTGCATCCTTTTCACTACATGTTTCTTACTTAGAATTCATTTCCTATGATGTTTATCCTCCATTTTTTTTTGTCACAAGGGCATTATGCTACTTGATTTGTCCATTAACTCTGATACAATTCCATTAAGGTACTATGTAATGCAAATACCTCAGAGTATTTTAATCCAAAAAGTGATGCATCATTTCTAATGATCAATATGGAAAAAATAGAAATCACAGGCCTTACTATTACAAAGTATATATCGGTTAACTATATATAAAAAGGGTAAAAATAAAAAAAAATCACCACCTAGTTTTATGATAATGAGGAACCCTAATTAGTCTTTATAGGTTTTAGGTAAGGGATCAGTTATACTAAAAATAAGATGAAAATCATCCAAAAACATCCTACCTAAAAAAAATTGCTTCGTGTTTTTGTTTAATGATAAAAATGTACCTATTGTGATTACATGCTAATTTTTTTTTTCTAAACTAGTATGTGTGTTTTTTGTTAAAGGTGAAAAACTACCAAAATTTAAAATAGTAATTCAAGATCCAAGTTTAACAATAAGATCTAATCCTCACTTTGAAAATACTTACATTGAACTTAAAGGAATGATAATGATTAATTAAGTTTTGACCAATTTAAATTAATTATGTATAAAATAAGCTTTAAAGCCACTGTTGACTTTTAATGGACCTATATGGAATTGTGTTAATCCAGCCTAATGTTTTCAACCATATCAATAAAAGAAATCCCAACATTCAAAAACATATTTGCGCGCATTATAGTAAAAATCACGTATCAAATAAATTGTCGTTTATTTTTACTTTTTTAATAATAAGGAGTTATGTATTAATGGTTTTTATTTTTCACTTGTCAACATCATTGAACAATAACTAGAGGATTTATTTATCTTGGGTTGACTTTACAGATAATAAAAATAATTATTACACAAAAATTGTAAAATATATATATATATATATATATATATATATATATATATATAGGATATTGTTTTAAAAGAAATTGAACATGGTAAAATCAAATTGTATTGTCAACATCCTTGAACAATGACCATGAATGTCTCATTTATCCCGAGTGGACTTTAGGTACAACAAATATAATTATCACACAATAAAAAAACAAAGAAGAAGATATGATGTTTTTAAAATTTCTTTTGAGGATGTATCAATATTTGAATGGGATATATTAAATGTTGAATGAGCCTACTGGGAGAATGTTAATAACCATTTAATTTTTAAATTAAATGTTATTTTGTTGAAGTTTCTCATAACTTTGAATATATATATATATATATATATATATATATATATATATATATGGGCGCGGGCAATCTATCGATTTGAATAAGAAAAGAAGATGATCTTTTTCGAATCCATTACCTATATGCTCAAGGTTATTTATATAGTTTTATCTGGGAATTCAAGACTTGGACGTGTTCATACAAGAATAAAATAATAACCAATGTGCTTGTTAATGTTATTTATAGTTTTGGATTACTTTACGAAAAAGTCATTAAATGACAACGAACTAAACCAAGCTTGTTAAGTTAGGATGACAGAATTCATAAGTTAGAAGTTAAAATCTAATGACGTCAAAAGTGATTTCTAATTGAATATATTCTGACTTTTTAATAAATAAGAAGTTAAAAAATTAAATTAATTGGAAAAATTTATATAACATTAAAAAATAAAAAAAAACCCATTAAAAGAAGAACCAATTCTGAAAAAAATAATATATCTTTCTTTTTGGGTTCCATGAGATGAATCATTCAAAAGATATATATTAACAAAGAAACTAAATCATGTTGTGAAAATGCTGTTCATTCAGACTCATGTTACTGTGGATTGTAACAGTTTCCTTTTCAGCCCGTATATCCTTTCTTTTGATTTCTTTAGCCTGTATATCCTTTCTCTGGGTTTGTGCATTATTAAATAAGTGGGACAGTACCATTTGTTCAGCCTGTATTTGTTCTGATTTGTTGACAATCTGTGCATTAAATAAGTGGGGCAGTGATATCATTAATAACACTTGCTTGCTGTCACCCAGGAGAGCTGCTGTGATTTGTTTGGGAAATAGTATCACATTTGTTAGAGATAAGATTCTGCATTTTTTGCATGTGATTGGTTTTTATCTGACCAAAAATTCAATATTCCCTATTCTTTTTTAGTTTGCAGCCAAATGTTTTTTCTTTTTTAGTTTGCATCCAAATATTTTTTCTTTTAGTTTGTCTGTCTAAATGCATGTGATGGATTTCTGCTGGGGGTGTTTTTGGATTTTCCTTTATGCTGTTTTGTGGGTGGTGAAATGTTAGTTCTGCAGAGTTATTATGACAATCGTTTTTCTTGCGGATGGGTTCCAAGGTTTGCAGTAGGCTATTGATTTTTTTTTGGTTTCTTTTAAATTCAAGTCTGCATTTCTTTGGCCACTGGTTGTTGCACTTTCTTTTGTTTTTTCTCCATTGCCTTTCCTGCTGGTTGTTGCACTCTCTTTTGTTTTGATTGTTTAATTGGTTTGCCATTTGTCTTTTGAGGCTGATTTTATTTGTTGTTCATGTGTTCCACAGAGGCCTTTGGTCATCTTTGCTCAACCACCTTTTAAACTTCAGACTCTTCTGCTCTCTGTATCTTGGTAAGCATTGCCCTGGGTTTCTTTCATCTTTTAAGGTGATGTTCATTTTCTTATTCTGCTATGGGTGTTGAGTTTACGAGATGTTTTTGTTTTGTGGTTTGTTGTTCCATTCATCTATCTTTCTGGTTCTTTTCTCCCTTTTCAATTGCTTTTACCATGTTGTTATTGTTTGATTTTCCCTTTTTTTTTGTTTGTCAGCATCTTCTATTTTGTTGTCATTTGTTACCATCTACTGTTTTGGCTATGCTTTGTCCAATAAAAAACTTCGGTGTGGTCGTGTTGTCATGTTCCTAGCATTTTAAGGGCTGCCTCAATTAAGGATGACCCTGACATGCCCTGATTACGCAAAGTGAGATTTAACCAGCAACAATCATGCCCCAACGTTTGAGGCAGGGGATCATGTGTCATCTTATGCATAACTTTCTTTCCCTTTTTACATGAATTTCATTGAAATTTTGGTGGCTAGCCTTTCAATAGTATTGCACCGGTGTTGGATTTGAGTGTTTATCATGTTGAACTGAGAGGCTGATAATTATTTGAATCATGGGACCCTTGATTAAAAACTTAGTGAAAATTGTCGATTCCAGTCATGGCTTTCTTTTTGGCTTTAAAAATTTAATGGCTGGTGATTGTGATGTCAAACATAGGAGGTTCCACTTTGCTAGGTTCCCATAATACATGTTAGTGATGCTCACATTTTCAGTCACATGCATGAAATTTTCAGATCTCTATTGACATACACAACAACCACAGTAAAACTATCAGCCACAATACCTCCATTTCAACACTTATACATGCATGTCGATGGGGTTAATAATTTGCTAGCTTTTTTTCAGGTTTCCCTTCAATTGAATTATAGAGTTTAATGCATATTTATGGATGTGGAGCTTCAGGGGATTTCTCTAATCAACAAAAAGCCAAACATTGACTTAAGAATTTAGCATTTTGATTTAAAAGAAATGGGCCATACGTCATATAATTTGATATTTTGCTTTAAAGTATTGAGTTTACATTTACTTAGATTTACTTTGGGATAGAAACTCAGTTGAAGGAGATGCTAGGTCTTTGATCGGTTCCATTCTCTTATTTTTTTCAATTGATAATTCAGCTCATTTAATCTTTGAAGATGGTTCCCTCGATTTGAGAAGGCCACGATCAATAACTTATAAATTTGTCAGATGGTGTTACATTCTCCTTAGCATCTTGAGGATGAGAAGACTTAGTTCCTTTTTTTGCTATACTGTGATGTGTAAAGGTCAGCAAGCATGTGGAAATAGAAAATAGATGATATTCGGATTCATTTATGTTGTTGTTGGATATTAATTTGTTTAGTTGTTGGAGTCCTCTGTTTGCTTCTTTTGTTGGATCCTAATCATTTTTACTTCCAGATTGCTTTTTTCTCTTTTGTTGGTTGGAGGATATCATCGTCTATTTTTTATATTTGTCGTGCGTGTATCTAGCATGTGCATGCAAACTTCAAACTTTATAGATGCAACATTTTCAATTGTTCTTCAAGTTAAGGCTTTTTTTTTTTTCAGTTCTCTGATTTTCTTATTTGTGTTGTCTGGTTTGGTTGTCCTGCTTTGTGCCCACTTTTTGTTCTTTATTATTTTGCAATTGTGCCTGGCAGACGATATTGGGTTTTTGGTGTTTTTCCTATTGATTCGGTGTCTTGCTTCTGCTCTGTCTCTCTTAAAAGTCTTCTACTACAGCTAGATATTGCGTTTCTGTTTGCTTAAGAGCAACCATCACGTTTGCACAGAACAAGTAAACCTTTTATTCTCAAGTTATTTGTTACCTTTCCCCATTTCCAAGCGTGTATGCCTACAATTCTTTGTCTGTGGTCGGTACTAATGAAATAGTAATATTTAATGTTTTACATGTTAGCTAAATTTATATGTTAAGTTTAATTTATTTTTTCATGGCACTGTCAATAATATACTTTTTCATGTTTTAAAAGTAAATTATTTTCGAGCTATTAAGCCAGTCTTAGATAGGATATGCTATTCAACTAACTTTGAAAACAATAATTCCATAAAATTTAGACGTCATTTCAGCACGTAATTTTCACATAATGTACCGTTCATCACACAACACTTTTTACACCAAAGCATTGTTTAATCTAGGACATGGGAGGATCGAACAAGAAACCATGCCAGAATTGACCTCACCCAAAACACAAGGTTTCAGATCAGATTTACTTTGGGATAGAACCTCAATTGAAGGAGATGTTAGGTCTTTGATCAGTTCCATTCTCTTATTTTTTTCAATTGATAATTCAGCTAAACCCATAATTTATAACATTCCTATTAGCGTAGATAAAGATGCAGTTTATAACAAATGTTGGTGATTAGATAAACCCATAATTGTAGTCAATTAACATAAAATGTGATAAATGCAACTAACAGCACAAAATTGCTGGATATGTATTCAAAAAAGGATTTAATTCTTTCCAACAAAATTCTTTGCAAAATATTCACAGCTTAAAAATGACAACGCTAATAAATTGATAGACAACATTCATTATTCTTTCTTCACTTACAGTTAATTCTCTAGCTGGTGTTGCAATTACACCACAAAATTATTTTCCCATGTCCTTTTTATCAGTTAAATCAAAGTTTATTAGACTTAATTAAGAAAAAAAAAATATTGAATTTGTTACTTGAGTCATCATTATCATTATATGTTGATGATGGCAAAAACCAAGTTAATTAATTTGCTAAGCCTGGCCTAATATGCTAATTTTCTAATATGTTAATCCACTCCTACAATGTTTTTTAGACAATAACAAAAAATATAGAAAATAAATATTTGATACGCTGGATTTTGTTTATGCATTATTGTGCTGTAACTATCTTTGTCACGAGGTTTCATTAAAATGCAAATCCAGTGTTTAAGGGCCCATGAACTTGGTCATTAAACCGAGATAATCGTAAAAAAATAAATTAAAAAATGTTTTTTTGACTAGGGTTCAAATGTCAAAACCAACAACCTTAATCTTAAGCCCAAGATATCTTCACCAATAAAACTCTTAACATGTAAAGAAAAAGGAACAAAAAAGACAAGAAGGCTGAGAATATGATTCCAATGTCCTATAATTTCTATGTCCCTATAAATCATATTTATGCATATTTAAAGCATGCTAGATTTGCCTAAAACACAATCCCCAAAAGTAGAAATATCTTGCAAGTCACTAAGCAATCAACAGTGAAATCAGGTTTCACTAAAAGATAAACTAACATTTGCAACTCTAAACAAAAATCATTGTGATGTGGCTCAATCGAAATAATAAAATTTGAATCCTCTTTCATCCTCAAGTTACTGGACACATTCAATTCCAAGACTATATTTACAATAAAAAAAAAAGAGTGAGGAGGCAGTGAACTACAATGCAAGCTCCTTGGATATTTCTAGGCAACACCTGCTGTTGATACTGTAAGTCAAGCAAAATGAAGTCAATTTAGGTTTACGTTTTGAATACTATTCTCAAATCATTAGATCGACATAATATAATGCAAAGTAAAAATAAATTAATCATGAAATCTAATTTTAAATTAAACCAATATAAATGATGCAATTAGAAAAAAAAATTATTAAGAAAAATAAAAAAAGAATCAATTAAGTTAACCCGCGGGATATATAATCTATGTTATAAAAGTATCATAACTAAATAAAAAGCAAATCCAATATTAAAAAATTAAATGACAAAACAAAAATTTTCTAATTAATATAAAACCCTTGCGTTTATACAACTTCAATTATTGATTTTAAACCTATCATGTCAGTGTTTCTACTCTAAGTCTTAACTCAATTTTATTATCGCTTTTTCCTTGCACCATTTCTTTATCTAATTTCATGTTAAGCTTTTTCCAATGTTTTATTTTTTTAACTAGATTTTATACATACATGACTACCCGACGCCAACGCTTGCAATCATCATATGCAATTAATAATGAGCAAGATTCTCCATATATTTCATCACAACAAGAAAATGAAACTTATATTTGCTCAGTTGGTACGTTAACACGGTCATCAAGGCTAGCTACAAATCTTGATCCTAGGCCTTCCAATGCTCAGCTTTCATATTTTTATAAAGGAGAGAGCTCACGTTCTCAACCTTCATTGTATTCTCAAAACCGTCAAGATCATGATTGTTTAGCTTCTACAAACAATCAATCTCGCTTATTACAGTCATCAAATGTATCATACACTGATAGTCTTGCTGCTTCTGGTTCAACCTGTGTTGATCATGAACTCACAGCTTCTGCAGTTGAGCAACTAATGATTGGGCAAGCTTCATATATATAAAAAAAGAAAAAGTTCATTTTTAAAATTTTTTTCCTTTTGATTTTTTTTATTTCTAAGACTTTTAGTTATCCATTGACATCTTCTTTGGCTCATTTTTTTTCTTAGGAAGTACAAATGAGTATATTGACTTTGGTGACAAAACATTCAAATGCTCTCATTGCAAGGCTTTTTTCTGGCTTGATGAGAAGCTTGCACGCTCAACCAAAACGAATCCACAATTCTCACTCTGTTGTCTTGGTAGAAATTTAGCCTTCCACGACCATTATCGATGCCTCATGTTCTTGATGAACTTCTGAACCCTGCATTTGGTGAAGCTTCTAAGAAATTCTGCACAAATATTCGAGCCTACAACTCTATGTTCGCTTTTACATCCATGGGGGCTAATATAGATCACTTAGTCAATCGTCAACCTGAGCCCTATGTTTTTAAGATAAAAGGCCATTGTTATCATTTAATGGGTTCTCTTTTGCCTTCTGATGGAGAGACTCCAAAGTTTGCTCAACTTTATATTTATGACACTACAAATGAAGTTGCAAATCGACTAGCACTGTTTCCACATTGGAGCTTTACTTCAACTTTAGATGAATCTGTTGTAAAGGATCTTATTGACATGCTTAATTCAACTAACTGTTTAGTTGGCTTATTTCATCATGCTTCACAAAGGTTGTCAATGTCTGACAATCCTAGATATAAACTACGGTTGCTTGGTTAAAGAACTCATGACTCGAGACAGTATAATGACCCATATTCAAATGATATTGCTGGCTTGATTGTTGGAGATATTGGTGATTATCGTTCAGAAAGAGATATTGTTATTGAAAGTTCGTCAGGGACTTTACAAAGAATCTCTAAATTGCATCCAAAATTTATGTCATTGCAATATCCTCTTCTTTTTCCATTTGGTGAAAATGGTTATCGAACTAATACTAGTTTTGCCAACCATGATAATCAAGTTCCTAGAAGGCGTCAAAATGTACCAATGAGAGCTTTTTATGTGTATCTTATTCATGAGAGGGAATATGGTGAAGACACTGTTACGAAAGGCGGTCGTCTTTACCAACAATTTTTAGTTGATGTGTTTACCAATGTTGAAGAAGACAGGCTTGATTACATTAGAATGAACCATAATGATCTTCGAACTGAGCTCTATCAAAGCATTAATGAAGCTGTTCTTAAAGGGGATATTCAAGGGTCAAAAACAGGAAAAATTATTCTCCCCTCTTCTTTAACTGGTAGCCCACGATACATGATAAATAATTACCAAGATGCTATGGCCATTTGTAGGGCATATGGAAATCCAGATCTTTTCATCACATTCACATGCAATACAAGTTGGCCTGAAATTCGAAGAGAGCTTAAAAAAAGCAGACTTTATAAACATGAAGACAAGCCTGATATAATCACACGTGTTTTCAGAGAAAAGGTTCTTGACATGTTGAAGTTCATCAAATCTGGTGTCCCTTTTGGCAAGATAATTGCTGGTAATTAGGCCTTACCCATTTCTTTTCTTTCTCATCATGTATATCTTTATTTATTTATTCTTAGAAGGTCGGGTATTAATAAAACAATGCTTACTGAATGGTTCGAATGCAACAAGAAAGATTCTAATGCACGAGAACTTTGCTATTCAGAATTTCCAAGCAAGTATGTATGGGATGCTGGGCAAAAAGAATGGGTTACAAGATCAAAGGGGTTTAGCCTTGGGCGTTTAACATATATACATCCTGCTGCCGGGGAGCTTTATTTTTTACGATTGCTTTTAAACCATATTAAAGGGCCAACATGATTTGTTGATTTAAGAAAAGTTGATGGAATTGTTTATCCAACATTTCAACTTGCTTGCAAAGTATATGGGCTTTTAGATGATTATAAAGAATGGTCTGAGGCTTTTTGTGAAGCCATCACAACTGCAGTGTCTCCACAACTTAGACAACTTTTTGTCAGCATTGTTTTATTTTGTGAAATTATTGATCCTTTGGTTTTATTCAATCAGTTTTGGCATTCAATGCACGATGACATCCTTTATAGGTTGAGAGCATATTTTAAAATGCCAAATTTGATTTTATCTGATGATCAGCTTAAAAATTATATGTTATATGAGCTTGAATAACTTTTCAATAATGCTGCAACAACACTTCAAGATCATAAATTGCCAATGCCTAATGGCCAATTGTTAATTAAAATTAGGAACAAGCTTCTAAGAGAAGAACTTCATTAGGATGTTGCTGACCTTAAGAGTCAACATTCATTAAATCTCCCCCTTCTCAACAATCGATAGAAAATAATATATGATTCAGTTGTTGCAGCTGTCCTTCAAAAGAAACAAAGTTTAATCTTTGTTCATGGTCATAGAGGAACTGGTAAAACTTTTTTATGGCATACAATCATCAATCAGATCAAATCTGAGGACTTAGTTGTCCTTGCTGTGGCCTCATCCGGTATTGCATCTCTTTTATTGCCAGGCGGTCGTACAGCCCATTAAAGATTCAAAATCCCACTTACTGTTGATGAATTATCAACATGTGCCATCAAGAAAAACACACATCTCTCTAGCCTTCTTGAAGTAACTTCTCTTATAGTTTGGGATGAAGCGCCAATGAATAACAGGTGTTGTTTTGAAGCCCTTGACCGTTCAATGCGTGATGTCCTCTCAGGGTGTGACAATTGTAGTCGAGATCTTCCATTTGACGGTAAAACAGTTTTGCTTAGCGGTGATTTTCGCCAAATATTACTAGTTATTCCTGGTGGAACAAAAGAAGAGATAATTAATGCTTCTCTAAGCAGCTCAGCTTTATGGCCTAAATTTACTGTATTAACTCTTACAGAAAAACATGCGCCTCTTTACTCATGGTCTGGCCGCTAAAGAAAGAACTGAAATCAGCAAATTTGCTAGGTGGATTTTAAGCATTGGTAATGATGATATCTCTGATTTACCTTTCTCTGGTAAGTTAGATGATTCTTTTATTAGTATTCCCTCAGATCTACTCCTTTATACTTCATGTGATCCAATTCCATCCATTGTCTCAGCAATTTATCCATCTATTTCTGACCCTCAAATGGACCCTTGCTATTTTAGAGAAAGAGCTATTGTAACACCGAGAAACACAACAGTTGCTGAAATTAATGATTTTGTGCTTACTATGACACCCGGCGACAAACATATCTATCTTAGCACAGATTCTATTTCAACATCATCAAGAGAGACTGACATTGCCAATTCATTATATCCAACAGAATATATCAACCAATTTGAATTCAATGGTGTGCCATCTCATACACTTTAAAAATCGGGACACCAGTCATGTTGCTTAGAAATATCAACCCATCTATTGGTTTATGTAATGGGACAAGACTTATAGTAACACAGCTTTCAGCAAGATTCATTGAAGCACAGATAATAACTGGGTCTAATATTGGTAATAGAGTTTTTATACCAAGAATTATCTTTCCAATAAATGAAGGAAGGTGTCCGTTTACGATAAAAAGACGCCAGTTTCCTTTAAGACTGTGTTACGCAATGACAATAAATAAAAGTCAAGGCCAATCATTGAAAACTGTTGGAGTCTTTCTTAAAGAACAAGTCTTCACTCATGGCCAACTTTATGTCGCTCTATCAAGAGTCACTTCAAGAAAGGGTTTAAAAATTATCTCATGCAATAATCAAGGGGAACCTTCTCATTATGCAAAAAATATTGTCTATAAAGACATTATAAACACTCTTCCTAGAGGTTGTTTTTAAACCTTTTTTTTCTAACGCTATGAAACAAATCAATTAATCACTTATTATTTGTCCATCGCTCTTTTACAGATGATTAGATTTCAACTTTGCCTTCAGCAGTGTTCCTTGTTTTCCCCTTTTGTTTGCTCGCCTGTTAATTAGCCTCATTAATACATTTGTAAGACGTTACTTCACATTTTTACATTGCATTTGTAGCGTTTTATAGTTATTGGTATATTGTAAATTAAATTCCTTTCAAATTTAAAATCATTAGTTCTTATTTTATTTATTTTTTTCCCTCTCAGGATCATGGCGCTATCTATCCAAAACATAAAAAAATACACCTTTTACACATCCCTTCGTGCTAGAGTTTGCCGTGTTTGGATTCCTAAGCTCAATGGTCAGACAAGTAGTTTTAATTGCCTATTTGCTGATAACATGGTAAGCTCACTTTTACACTTTGGTTTTTATAGCTATTTTTCAATTTCTTTTACTGTTTTAAAAACATAGAATTGCTATTTGTTATTCTATTTTTTTTTAAATCTACAATTTTACATTATATTAATGTATGATTCTACATTGAATCCTTTTTAAATTTTACATTCTTAATATAGGATTTAATTCTTTTTAAACTTGTCTTTACCATTATTGAACAACATTTGTCAACCCTGTCTTTACACTAAACACAACCTGAAAAACTTAATTAATTAGTCTAATAAGTTGTTGAATAATAATCATCTAAAGTCTAAACAGCTTTGTGATTTGAGCTCTATTTTTTGTAATCGGATTACATTTAGGTTACAATAATGTGCACTATGCAAATCTATTCATAAGAATCTAATTTCTTAAAAAAAAATTCCATTGCATAATAGAATGATTATAATATATTTCTGATCTGTATACTTTTTTATATCTAAAATAATATTATACCAACTACTATTGCAAAACATATTAGAATAGTCTTTTGATTACAAGAGGATGTCCACAGGATTCCATGTACTAAATAAAAAACAATAGACTTCCTTATCTTTACCCTTTAATTTTTACAAACTTTAATCTCAAATTGAACACTGTTTTTACAATTGAATTAAAAAAAAAACAAAACTTAAGTATTATCCATTTGGTATCATCAAATGTTTCTTTTATTTTTTTCAAGTAAATAACCTTTTAATATTTTTACAAAACAAAGCTTCTGGTATGTCTATATTTTATTTTTACCCTTTGTAACAAACATGACAATGGTGTAGGTTTTAAAAATAACATGACGCAGAGACCATGGTTGAATAAATTATTTGTGAAATGTATTCATTTTATTTTATTAATTAAAAACATGATAGCAATGTGTGATACAACTATAGCAACAATTGACTTCAATTTCTAATTATAATTTGATTATCATTATCATTATACTAAATTTTATATTTTATAATATAATTAATTATATGACTAAATATTGTCAAATAATTTTTATTTTATATGACTAATGAATCATTTTTAGCTTTAAACTTTATTTTTTGTGCTCAATTTTAATGCTATCTCATTTATAATAGTTTTCATCATGATTCCATAGGGTAACGCAATACAGGGCTCAGCTAAAGGCAAGGATATACAGTTGTTTGCTACTTCTATTATTGAAGGTGATTACTATCAAATCAGCGGATTCTATACATATGAAAATAGATATACCAACTCCGTTATTGCCCACGAAGCCGTTATTGATCTTAAGTCTGACACAAAAGTTGCAAGGCTTAATCCATTGACACCCCAAGTACCACGCCATTACTTTAACTTCATTGACTTTGCACATTTGTTGACTAAAGGAAAAGGATCAAGAACACTCACTGGTATGAACAACAACAAAAAAATTCATGATGCATTTTAATTACCTTATTAGATTTGTTTTTGAAATTGCTAACATGTTTTAAATTTTTAATCATAAGATGTACTTGGTCGATTAAAAGCTATTCAACCACTTGAGCAAGTATTGTTTTGAGGTCAAGACATAACAGACAAGAAAGAGTTTATCATTGAAAATATCAGGTTTGGCTTATTCTATCTGCTATAACAACTTTAATAGCCTTATTTTTTACTTTTTATCTTTTGTGCAGGGGCGATGAACTTAGGATAACTCTTTGGGGCGACGTTGTTAAAAGCTTTGATGATTCTGTTTTGCATGAACACACAAATCCAATTATTGTTGTTTTTGCTGGCTTTCGAGTCACTGAGTTTAAAGGTTTGTATTATGAAATATTGCCCTTCAAATTTTCACAATTCTTAAGTTCACCTTCCATCTATTTGCACCTTCCATCATTTAACTTATTTTCAAATAATTTAAATCAATTTGCTTCCTTTTACTCGCAGGAAAACCAAACCTTGCTAGCACTGTTGCGTCTTTATGGTTTTTCAACCCAGAAATTCCAGAGATTCTTCCATATAAGCATCAGCAAGCTAGCTCTTTTTCTTTTCTTTTAATCTCGCTTATTTTCTTCAATTTTTTTTTTACATAAAACTACTTCTATTCTCAGCTATAATCAGCTGCCGGTTGAGGTCTATCAACTCCCTGCTTCCATGAATGTCGTTAGATCCATCGAACAACAAATAAATGAAAACAGGAAGATTATCAAAGAAATTCTTTGTATGGATTCATATGAACACAAAGTATGTCAACAATAATCTCATTCTTTTACTTTGATCTTTATAAATACGTATCAAACTATATTTTTTTTCTCAATAATGTGTAGAGCGAAAGATTTACATGCAAAGCTTCTATAGCTGACTATGATCTGCATAGAGGATGGTGGTATTAAAGCTGCTCTTTATGCACAAAATCATTGTCTGACAAAGGCACAATTTTTAGATGCATTGAACACAATGAAGTAACGCAAGTTCCATGGTTAAGAGCTCTTTTCTATTGCTTTTCATGTCTCAAACTAAATTATAAATTTTCTTTGCATCTTTTTAACAATATCTTATATTTATGTATCTCACTTCTAAACATTTTATCAGGTTTAAAGTTGATTGTATTGTGACTGATGTCAATGATGTTGCAACATTTCTAATGGTTGGAAAAACTGCTGAAAATTTCTTTGGCTCCTTTGCCCATTGCTATCTCTATGACAAAAGGTTTATTGATTGCATCCAACCTCCCATGATTGAAAAATTAAACAAGGACAAGATTTTCTAGCTGAGATTTGGAGCTTTTCGCTCAGTTGTTAACCGTTGTGACATCATTGTTACTAATGTTTTTGACGACATTGTAACTGCTGAAGCTCCCCCCTTGCCTGATGAACCAGAGCTGCATATTGTTGATGTTCCTCTTAATAATCAACCAGCTTCATCATCCTCTAAAGTTGCCTCTCCATTTGACCCAACAACACCAACACCTATTCCACCATCTAAAACTAATGCTAATTTCTCATAATAGCCACAAGTGTCCCCAAAGCAACCATGTATGGTTAGTCCTTTTCCATCACAAGCCAAAAGACAGTTGTTGTTTGAAGATGAAATGCATATTCAAAGGTGACAAGCTGCTCCTTTCTCTCATTTAAAAGTTGTTGCCTTTCAATTTTAGCAATGTTCATTGTTTCTTTTGGTTTTATGAGTAGCAGATACATAACTTACTAATTTATTTTGGATCAACAACTCTGCAATAGCTATTGTAGCTGATCCTCAAGGTGGATTCGCACCACTTAACCGTGATACATCAGCCATCGCTGAGGCAAATGATCCACCAAGCAAATGCCAACGCCCTTTTAAACAAGACCATGATTAGGTAATTTTAACTGACTTGCCTTTTAAATTATCTCATCTTACCTGCTATCATGCTTTTCTAGAAAAACTTTCTTGGCACAAATTAAAACACTTTCATTCTTACCTTTATACCTTTTTCACTATACTTTTTTGTCTACACATATCTTTACTTCATATTATTTATTTCGTTGTTCATTCATTCACTCGAATCTATAAAAGTATATTGTCAAAATCCATATTCCAGTTGTATTAATGCTTAAAGCTTAATTCAAAAATCTAAGGTAATATGTGTGCAGCCGAAACATATCATTTGTCCATAAACAATACCAAAGAGCTTTTTCAACTGGTATCCCAAAAATTCTTGCCATATTTTTTAAATATCATGATACCATGTGACAAAAAATTAAAGACAACAAATAATTTATTGCAAATGATATTCTTAACATTCACAATTCTTTGTCTACGGTCGGCACTAATGAAGCATATAACCCATTATTACAACTCAAAACAAACAAATAGATATTTCATAATAACTTTTCTAAACATATTAAAAAGGTCCTATCTTTTTGTCACTTTTTATTTCCTCTAAACATTCCTATTATCGTAGATAAAGATGCAGTTTATAAAAAATATTGCTGATCAGATCAACCTATAATTTTAGTCACTTAACATAAGGTGTGATAGATAGAACTAACAGCACAAAGTTGCTGGATATGTATTAAAAAAAGGATTTAATTCTTTCCAACAAAAGTATTTGCAAAAGGTTCACAGCTTAAAAATAACAATAATAATAAATTGATAGACAACATTCATTATTCTTTCTTCACTTATATTAAATTATACAGTTAGTGTTGCAATTACACTACAAAATTGTTTTTCCATCTCCTTTCTATCATTTAAATCAAAGTTTATAAAACTTAGTTAACAAAAAAAATATTGAATTTATTACCTGACTCATCATTATCATTATATGTTGACAGTGGCAAAAACCAAGTTAATTAATCTGCCAAAGCTGGCATAATATGCTAATTTGCTAATATGCTAATCCAGTAACTAATTAGAAGAAAACCATTTTAGCCATAGAATCCCAGCAATTAAATTGCACAACACACTGAAAAGAACACCAAGTAATGAAAACAATGGTGTATAAGGTGATTGACCGAAAATAACATTTGAGATAGCTCAATAATTAAAATAGCCACCCTAAAAGCATAAGGTTTCAAAGTTGTCGCTTTCATTTCAGCCAACATAGTTAAACAATAACAATTTAGGTTTGATATAATTTGTGATAGAAAATGTTTTCAGTAATTAATTATTATTAACATAAGTTAACTACATGGATGAGTGAAGACCAAAATCACAACACAATTCTTAACCACAAAAACAATGACTATAATGAACCATTTTTTTTCATGTTTAAATTATAACAAATAACAAATAACATAACTATTCATGCTAAATAAATTATAACAATTAATATAACTATTTAACAATTCTTCACAATTGATACTACACACAAGTTTAATTATGAAAATCATATGCCCTTAGTTTCTAGCTTCTTTACTATCATTTTAAACTTTACTTGCTTCTTCTTCTTTTTTTTACAAATTAGCAGCACATTATCAATGAAGAAAAGCCATGATGTTTTGTTTACTAATGTACTGTTTCCCTTGGTTGGGGCTTTGCTTTCGTTTGCTTATAATTGAAAACTTTGAAAGATCAATGAAGGGAGGGAGGGAGAGAGCTACGGTTACTGCTTGAAATGATGCATTAATTGAAAGAGTATATGCGTTGTTAGTTTTGGGGGAATTTTGCTATTAAGGACGGTTACAAAACATAAGGTTTTTATTGGAGATGATATAAATGACAAATTTGAGTGCATCATAGCTGTTCATAGGAGTTGATTTTCTAAATAAAAATGACAAATTCCATCTGCAAAGTTCACCCACAGAACACAAATTTAGATGAGTAATTATAAGATAATGATGGTTATTGAATCAACAACGACACCTGGAAAAGAAAAGGAAAGAAATGGAGATTAACATTATCTCCACCTTCCCTTTCGTTTTTTCTACTTTTTTCGTTCATATGACCATTAATAATGCAAGTTTCTTCTTTATTTGCAGGAAATCTCCATCAATAGGGTGACACACAATATTTTTGTTTATGAAGCAACTTCATAGGCTGTTTTCCTATTAATTTTGCAAGCCCTTACAAACTAATGCAGCAACATTTAACTCTCTTAAAAAGCAATGCAACTCTTTAATGTTGTTGTGGCATCATTTTGTTTATAATTAGTTATTACATCTTTTTCCTAATGTTTTTTAAATAGACATAATATTTTGTGTGTTGTTTTATTTTTGAAATATAATTAATGACACAATCAGTCTTCTGCAACCACCTCCAATCATGTAAGTCTTTGATCTTTTAATATCTCTACAATATCAATATTTTTAACACAATTTATTCTATTCAGTCTCTAGGTTCTTAATCACTGACATAATTTTTTCCCCTCATAAAATATTAGTTTATCTAGCATTAATTCACAATTATAATACCATAATAAATATTGTTTCTATAAGCCCACAACAGCACGCATGCCACAACTAAATGGTGTGGCGAAACACAATACATTCCTCTTTTCTTTTTCACTTTTTTTTTGCATTTTTTCATTTTTTTCCCAACTTTCCCCTTTTTTCTTTTCTTTTCGCTTTTTTTCTTTTTTTTCCCAAAATTACTTTTTTTTTCAATTGTCCTCTTCTTCTTTTTTCATTTATTTTTTCTTTTTCTTTTCCAAAATTATTTCTGTTGATTTTACTTTTTAAATATTGAGCTAGTTAAAAATTTTGGTTTGTAATTTTTTTTCCTTTAAAATACTGTGAATTGCTGCATTGTTTTCCCATATAATTTTTATATTTTTTTAAATTATATTTATCGCTTTTTTTTTATATTGAGCTAATTGAGAATTTAGTTTTGTAATTTTTTTTCTTTAAAACATTGTTGATTGCTACAAAGCTAAATTCTCAACCAACTGTGAATTGTTGCAGTGTTTTTCCATATAATTTTTTTATGATTTTTGTCAAAATTATCTTTATCGAATTTTTTTTAATATTGAGTTGGTTAAGAATTATAATTACAATAAAGCTAAATCATATGACGAAAGCGTTGTAGTTTTTCTCACAAAATATTGTGGATTGCTACAATATTTCTCTAAATGGTTTCTTATTTTATTTTATTGGGGAAAACACTATAATTTTCCTCACAAAACATTGTCAATTGCTACAACGTTTTTTCTCATGGGTTTTTTTCCTTCCAAAATTATCTTTGTTGGTTTTTTTTAATATTAAGTTAGTAGAATATTTAGCTTTGTAATTTTTTTTGCTTTTTATTAACAGAAAAGCTAAATCATGTGATAAAAATACTGTATCGTTTCTCACAAAACATTGTAGATTGCTATAAATCATTTTGTTTAGTCTCTAAGTTTTTAATCACCAACAACTTCTTTTTCTGTCATGAAATATTTGCTCCATCATACGTTTAGTTTCTATTACTTATCTAACACTGATTCATAATTATAACACTATTAAATTTATTTGTTTTATAAACTCGCAGCAGCACATGAACATGTCACAGCAGCGCACAAGCATGTCGTCTCGTAAATACTACAAGAAGACGCAAAAGATCTGTGCTTATAAAATTAAAATACCACAAGGACTTGGTTCACACATGGCGATCTTGACATCTTGTAATAAAAAAAAAAAACACAAACACCAATGATCTCTTAATAATAAAGAGTAAATTGCAATAAAATTAATGAAATTAGGAGATTTGGATATACGACGCAGTTTGTTTGGCCTCCACCCATGAGACCTCCCGGTACTGAAAAACCCACACACACACAGACACTTACCATCCTTGATTAATTATTGAATGTTTACTGGGTCTTGCACAAATATTTGCAGAGCGTTAATGGCTTTGTTACTCTTGCTTCTTGGTTCCTGACAGAAATACGTTGGCTGATCCCAAACGAGTAGAGTTAACATAATCTTGGATAAGATGAGCTGGAACGCCAGGGAGTACCAATCCAGTTACCCTAAACCCTCTCAAGAACCATCTTTCTTTGTAGTCTCGTCCCTTGGTGCTCGTGATAGTGAAGCTTCTTATTAACTCAAAAAATGCATTTACCATCATGGGTATTGCCCCACGTAGAGAGAAGTAATTCTTGTTTGGTTCTTCTTCAACTACCTGCATTTAGTCCAAATGAGTTTAATTTGTACAGGTAACTTCAAGATGTGAATTGGATTTTAGGATTTGACATGAATTTATTACTTGCCTGTACTTCATAGTTCCTATTGTAGTAGAGGCATGTCCCAAAGTGCTTGAACATGAGGGCCTTGTCATCATAAGGCAACCTAGGAACTATATCAGAACCGTAAACAAACCTGTAATATGGAATCGTGTTCTGTTCTAACATATTTTCCATGTATTTTCCGAAATTTCCATCTCCTACTCTAGGCTGCCCAAATGTGTAGATCCCTTGTAATCTGTCCAACAACAGTTTCTCATCATGGAATGCCAAAACTGCAGGGAACAGAATTGCTAGCGCCCCGCCTAAGCTGTGACCGGTCACTATGTATTTTGTTTGATCATTTTGTGACAAAATGCCTTTCAATATATCTCTAAGGGCATAGTAAGCTAATGGTGCTGGGCGTGAGCTATTTTGCTTCATTTCCTTAGGCCAACCAAGGCACTTTTGCAATCCCAGAGCTTTCATAAAACCTCCATGGATCCTTCCAACATCAGGAATCTCATACCAGGAAAGATCAAAGTCGGAACACCAAGCGTCCGCATCAAAAGGTTCAGTACCTCTGAAAGCCAAAACAATTGTATCATGGTCATCTTTTTTGTCACGTAGCAAAAAGGCTTGTGTTGTGGCTTTATCTTGGTAATCTGCACCCCAGGAATCATATGTTAAAATCCATCTGCATTATAAGATTTTACTTAGCAGAACAAAACTTTATGATCCATGTAGCTATCTTACCGTTCCAGAAGTCATAGGATCCCAATAACTCCATCTGCATTATAAGATTTACAATGGTTTTAGCAATGGTCATAGTGTATTAGCAAAACAAATTAGTAAACTGTTACGTAATTACAACAATATTGTACCTCCCATTGATGATTGACAATAGTTTCGAGGTACTCTTTGTTCTCGTATGATGCTTTAGAAGCCATCATAGAAAGTTCTGCATAGTACCTCGGATCACCATGTTTAATGTTTCTGTCCAATTCTGTTCGTAAGTCGTAATTTCCAGTAAAAGATACGAAAGATGCTGATGTTTTCTCCGGAATCACCACCTTCCCTAAACGGCAACAATAAACCAACGACTCCATTTAATATTGATAAAGCACGGAAAAAAATATTTCTAAAGATCTAAACTGAATCAAGCCAAGTTTATTCAAATCAATTCTTTCAAGTGACCCAAATTTGTAGTCGTCACCCTAGTGTGTGCATGTTGGAGAATATGGGTGTCTTCTAGTAACTACAGTAGCATTGAAGGGCCCTATATGCACATTTACAAGAAGAATATGGTGAGTTTTTCTGCCACCTATCTATATTCTATAGGCAATTTAAAGGCCCACCGTACCAACCACGCGTACCAAAACGCTTTTTAGCTGTAAGGCTTGACAAACTGACGAATAGGTAGGTATAGGGAAGATGATGCTATCAAATGATGAGTTCATAATGCTGCCCTCTCTGATGCTCTTTCACACTTAAGTAATTGTAAAAGATTTGTTATATGAGCTGCGACAACCATCTAGAGCTGCACCATAAACTATGCTAACTTTCACCCAAAAAAGAGACGATACGTTGACAGTTCTTAGGTAGGTTGGTTGTTCATAAAATTACTGCTGGTTGTTCATAAAATTATTGCAAGGAAACAGCTAAGAGCATGCGAAAGAAAGGAATCTAAGAAAGTCAGAGACGCTACTTTTAAGAAAAACAATTACCAACTTGATTACAATTAACGTGCTGTGCTGACTTGACCTACCTCTACCTTTTACATTTTTCTAGTTCAACTGCCAATTGTTTTAACAGATTAGGTTGCGTTTTTTGAGGTAGCTTTGTCGTTTTAAAAAAATAATTTTTAAAAAAATTATAGTTAAAATTTAACTATAGTAAAACATATATGTGAGGTGTTTGAATGAAACTTTTTAATTTTCTTACAAGCAATAAAAAAACGACCAGCAAAGAATTTTTAGTAATTTCGAGTAAATATATCAGGAATATTTATTAAATTCTGTTAAAACAATATATAAAAACTGCTGCATAATATTATGTTTTAAACTTAATTTTTTAGTAGATCTTACAACATAAACCTAATTTTTTTTTAAACCAAATATATTATTGAGTGTAACAGTCTAAATAGAATTAGGAAATTAAATGCATGCACAAAAAATTAAGTTCCCTTAACTCTATTTAATAGAGTCTATTATTCCTTTCCATTTCTCTCCCTCTTACAGACATTGCACTTGAAAACAAACTGTTTACGTAATTTTATGTGCAGAATCACTCCCCGCTTGATCACCTGAAGGGGGAAAAAAAAAGGAAGAGAGAAAAAATTGTGCTGTATAAATCTTATAGAACAATTGCAAAAACCTAATTTAATTACTAGCAGTATGCGTATATTTTGAAAAAAAAAATAAAGATGAAATTAACGAAGAACAAATTAACATATAGTATATAATTATAAATAAACACTCTATATATAGAAAGAAAATAAATTATACTATGATCTGTATTAATTATATATATTGCTTGAGATTATAACCTTCTATGGTATTTAGTAAAAGGCTGCCAAAGCCACCGTTGCTAGACAAAAGGTTGAGCCACATCTCCGTAAGTGACCCGAAAAATGATATCGGCTTGGAAAAAAACTGCAGCAATTTTTGAACAATAATGGAGATGAATATGAGCCATCGACGCTGAAAATCCTCCTCCTTCACCTCCGCGCTATCAACGAACTTTCTTTTCTCGATGTCAGTGGAGAATAAGATGTTGATGAGATCAAAGAATGTTAATTCTTCAGGTTTCAAGAGCATATAACTGCTCGAAAACCCTTTGTCGCAATCCATTGCTGCAGCAATGTACAACGCAGGATACTGGAGAAATGAGAGTGTTTTAGAGCTTTAATTTTCTATGCTGCCTCAACTCAACTTGGTATGATTATGATTATTATAGCTAAGCATATTTATAGGCATAGATTTTTACCACCTTAATCACCAAACCAAGTTAAAAATAAAAAACTTTGCCCGATCAACTTCGATGGCTTGGCTTATTTATGCAATAATTAGCACGTTTAGCAACACAATGACCTTGGCGTGGGGTCTAATGGTTTGAACAAGATAAAATTAAAGCAAAGAAAATAAAGGAATGATTCGATGGGGGATATGATTACAGCTTTTTTCTGTTTGTTTACAATATTGTATTTCCCTCTGTGCGTGAGCGGCCCTTGTGAGTCACATGGCTTGCCGGGTTTGTCCCACCAACATGAATTATTAAAAGCAACAAAAAAAATAAAATAAAAAAAAGCTACCAAGCACCAACAGCGTAAATCGACCATATGGAAAACGATTTTAAGGAACATATTTTGTTTTGTCCAATTCATTTGATACAGTGCTGCATGTATAAAAAAACATGGCAGGATAGCTTGTTTAATTAATATTATTATTTTCTTTTCGTTCTATGGCTAACAGTGTTTTTGGATTAGTTTTTTCCACGTTGAAAAAAGTTGAAAAATGACAATAAATCCACCTTTACGCTCCGATAAAATGGAGGCTATTTATAATGTAATTTTTTAATACAGTGCCACTTTGAAAGGAAAGCCTTGCCAAGATAATTTCAATGTACAGAGGGTTGAGGAAGTCATATGCGCCTCATTATTTGTTGTGTAATACACGCACTGTGTATTTTTTGTTCTTTTCATTTGATTTAGTTATTGATTTTCTAATAACTTAAAAGAAGAGGAAGCTATTGATTTGCTTAATACACACACTAGACAATGTCAAAGATATTGATTTGCTTAATTAACTTAATGAAGAGGAAGCAAAGGAAATATGCAAGTGGATGAGGCATTGAGTAAAATTACGTAAAGAGTAAGGCATTTTACTGTTCATTCATTGTTTATATTTTTTTCATCTTTTCAGTTCATTTATGAGATTGGGCTCCATAAGTTGAATCAAGTGGCTTGATCTCATGATGTTGAAAATAATTTGGATTTTTTATTTTACAAAGAACTAAAAATGTAGGAGTTAGAATGGAAACAAAGATTAAAAAAAAAACAGCCTTATTCTTTGATTAAGAATAAACCGTGCGCAAAAACTTAGGGGAGAAGAAAGAAAAAAGAAAAATAAGGAAGAGAAGAAGAATTGGTTGCTAAAGCTACCTTATAGCTTCATTGCCACAATGCGCCACTTTGAAAGCAAAGCCTCACCAAGACGGGTTGAGGAAGTCGTATGCGCCGCTCTATTTTTTGTGTAATACTCGCACTAGATTTTTTTTTTGTTTTTTTATTCAATTTAGTCATTGATTTTCTAATTACTTTTTTAATTTAACCCTAAATTTTATGTTACTCTAGACCAAGCAACCCCCCCTCCCCACAAAATCTCTAATAACTATTCAATAACATCTCTAATAACTATTAAATTTACGATTTTGGTCTTGAATTTCATACCATCTGGTCTTGAATTTCATACCATCTAGTTTTAATAAAAGCCTATCCAGTGAAAGAAGAAGGGAAGGGAAAATAAAGAGACTAATATCCACTCGGGTTAGCTCATTGTAGTCACATTCATGATCAAAATCATAAATTTAATAGGTTAACTCAAGTTAATTGGGATAGATGTAATATATCAACATCTTAAATAGGATCACAACTTCGACAATGCTTCACTTCGGTGTCAAAATTAATTGAAATTAAAGACAAGAGAAATTAAGAATAAATGGGCTAAATTTATAGCCTTTTCCATCCTCTTGCCTGGTAAGCAAAAAGGTCTTTAGCTAGCCCAAAAATGAGGAATCATGTTGATAAGTGCCCCCATGTACATTAGTTGTTACTAGATAGCATGCTCACGCGTTGCCGCGAGCTTATAAAACAAATGTGCATGATGGTATTATAATTGCGAATTAACGCTAGATAAGTAATATAAACTGAAGGTATGATGAAGCAATATTTCATGACGGAAAAAAAGTTGTGTTGATGATAAAAAAAAAAAAACTTAGAGACTAAATAGAATGATTTGTGTCAATCCACAGTGTTTTGTGAGGAAAATTACAGTGTTTTCCCCGTATGATTTAGTTTTTCTACTAATAAAAAGAAAAGAAAGTACAAAGCTAAACTCTCTACTAGCTCAATATTAAAAAAAAAATCATGAGGAGAAACACTATAGCAATTCACAGTGTTTTGTGAGGAAAGCTACAATGCTTTCCCTAGTAAAATCAACAACGATAATTTAAAAAAAAAATCATAACAAAAAAAACCTTGTAGGGAAACACTGTAGCAATCTATAGTTTTCAAAGAAAAAAAATTACAAAACTAAATTCTCAATCAACTCAATATTAAAAAAAAATTGACAAAGACAATTTTAAAAAAAAAATCATAACAAAAAAAACACAAAAAAAATGGAAAACAAAAACCATATTGGAAACACTGTAACAATCTACAGTGTTTTACGAGGAAAGCTATAGTATTTCCCTACATAATTTAGCCTTACTTGTAATTATAATTCTCAACCAACTCAATATTAAAAAAAAAATCAACAAAGACAATTTAAAAAAATCATAAGAAAAAAACATCATGTGTTGAGACACTATAGCAATCCACAATGTTTTGTAAAGGAAGCTACGATACTTTCCCCACATGATTTAGCTTTATTGTACTTGTAATTCTCAACTGACTCAATATTTTAAAATTAAAATTAACAAAGATAATTTTGAAAAAAATCATAACAAAAAAACAAAAAAAAATCATGTGTGGAAACCCTGTAGCAATCCACAGTGTTTAAAAAAAATTACAAACCTAATTTCTAACCAGGTCAATATTAAAAAAAAATAAAATCGATAAAGATAATTGTGGAAAAAATCATAACAAAAAAAACACAAAAAAAACCATGTGAGAAAACACTTTAGCAATCTACAGTGTTTTGTGAGAAAAACTATAACTGTAATTTTCAACCAGCTCAATATTAAAAAAATAAAATCAACAAATAATTTTGAAAAAAATCATAATAAAAAAAACTATGCGGAGAAACATTGTAGTAATTCATGGTGTTTTAAAGAAAAAAATTACAAAACTAAATTTTTATCGAGGTCAGTATTAAAAAAATAAAATCGACAAAAATAATTTAAAAAAATAAAAAAACCAAAACAACAAAAAAAAACTAGAAAAAAAAACATTATAATAATTCATAATAATATATAAAAAAAACCTTCAGTATTTTTACCGCATGTTTTAGCTATATTTTGTCATGCCCTGAAATTTAAATTTGTTATTCTTCTTTCTTCTTACCTTTATCTCTATGTATTCATTGGTTGTTCGGCGTTGAAATAATGACAATGTCGTTTAGGTCCCGTCTTCAAGAAGCAATAGTCAAAATAAAAGCAAAGGGATATATAGTAATACAGATAATGATCTCCAGGACGTCGTCTTCAAAGCATTTAAGATACCGAAATCATGATATCGTTTTCTTGGAACCTGAAAAGAAAAGCGAAACAGTTAGGGAAGGAAAGCACTGTATTTTTTATATTATTATATATTATATATATACCTCACTTGCTTTCCGAACTGTCTCGCTTAGACTTTCCCTATATATATATATCATACATGTACCTCGCTTGCTTTCCCAACTGTTTATAGAGTTAGGGAATACTGATTTATCTGACATGTCATCAGCTTCAAGATAATTAAAAAGACATGCAAAGAGGCAATAAACTTAGGCCCTGTTTATTTGCAGAAAAATAGTTTTTTTTTTGAAAGTAAATTTCTGGAAAAGTGAATTTCAGAAAAGTGAATTTCGGGAAAGTATTTTCCGATGTTTGGTAGTGGAATGGAAAATAAGTTGGAAAACACTTTCCAGTGTTTGGTTATGTTATGGAAAATGAGCTGGAAAATAACTTATTAATGTTTTATTTTTTCAAGTTTATTAAAATAATGAGGAACAAATCTTACAAATTAAAAAGTTGAATGAGAATGAAATTGAAAAAAAAATATAATTTCATAAATTATCTCAAATAAAATAAATAATAATCAAAATAATAGAGATCAAATCTAAAAAATTAAAAAAAATAAAAGGTGAAGAAATTAAAATAATAATAATTAACATTTCATAAATTATTTTAAATAAAATAAGTAAAAATCAAAAGAATGAGGATCAAATTTGATAGACAAAAAATTTCAATAAAAAAATGATAAGGAAAAAGCAAATAGCAATTATAAAAATAAGGACCAAAATTAATATAAAAATTAAATTTTAAGAGAAGAAATTGAAAAATAAATATTCAAAACAAATTATATATAGCAATCAAAAGTTTGAGGATCAAATTTGATATAATCAGCAAATAATGACATTTCTAAATTTTTCACAACTTCCGGAAAGTGTTTTCCGCCCAAATTTTTCAGGAAAACACTTTCCTGAAAACCAAGCCAAATTTTTCTTTGACTGGAAAGTGTTTTCCATTGACTAACTTTTCCAATGGCAAACAAACACATGAAAGTTTGGAAAGTGGTTTCCCGGAAACCACTTTCCGGAAAACAAACACAAATTTTTCTTTGACTGGAAAGTGTTTTCCGTTGACCGAAAAGTGTTTCTGTTGACCAGAAAGTGTTTTTCGTTGACCGGAAAGTGTTTTCTGTTGACCAACTTTCCTAGTGGCAAACAAACACAGGAAAGTTTGAAAAGTGGTTTCCCGGAAAATGAATTCCGGGAAACAAACATGGCCTTACATGTCTTCCGGTTCCATTTAGACAAAGTCAAGCTAGCCAGTCTTTTTAACAGTGCATGAATGTGACGTTAGCATCATTATGCACACATGTTTACCCTTGCGTTTTCATTATTTACTGTTTTGTTTTAGGTGGCACTTCTATTTTGGTTAGTGTAGTTGGCAAGCACTTCTAATTGTTTTATTGCATGCGATGGTGCTCTTCAGAAATGGTTCTTTGGCAATTCAATTCTCTCGGCTCCCAGCTCTCTTGTGATATTTAAATGTGTGTTTTTTGCAACTTTTGTTTGTTGAGGGTTCGGGTGGAATATATATGCTTTTGTTTTATCACTGTATACCAGCCATAATTTGTTAAACTTTCCTCTGTAATTCGGTTTTTTCTTTATCATATCATCTTTCAGGAGAGGACTTAAACTTCAAGGTTAGATTATTTTTATGTCTGTTGCTTTTTAAGAATATGTTGTGATAAATAACTATACTCATGTTGATGTCTGCATCTTAAATTATTGTGCATAGGCTATGCCCCATCATTTTGGACGTTTACATAAATTTGTCACCTGACAAAATAACATTTTGATTTCATTGAATATCAAGTATCTTTGCCTTTATGTCTGATTCTGTAATTTAATGGTGTATCCTTTGTTCCTATTTTCACCGTCGCCATGTTCTTCAAAAACTCTTCAGAGATACAAAGGAATATCACAATTAAAAAACTGAACTTAAAAAATGATAGTGGCTATCTCAATTATTATTTGTTGAACACAAAATAATTCATGTCTTCATTCAGATTATAGACATACAGGCTATTGACCTAAAGAAATTGGAACATTAAGGGAAGCAGGTTCTGTCTTGCTAAAATCTTGCGAAAATCACAGGGAGGCATTGCAAACAACAGACAACAGGGAAATCAAACTATGAGTAATTGAATTGTTTAATTTTTTCTATCAGTAAACACAACTAATAAAGAAATAAGTATCAATGGCTGTAAAAAAAAATCCCAGAGATTAACTTAGATTTAATTAACATCTCATGAACAAGATGTGGATCATATTATGTATTCAAACTATCACCACATAGAGCCCCAACTTTCTTATTAGGTCATAGTCAACACAAGACCGAAGAAAAAAGCCTAATTTCGATCTTTGAACCTCTTAACAAATAACCTCGAATTGCTACAATTAATTATTCATTAACACTAAACCAAAACAAAACCAGTGCAAATCGTTGTAATTTTTTTTCCCCTTCAACACTAAGAAACATCGTAAAGGTTAAATTAGTATACGAAATAAATAAGTGGTTAGAAACACACAAAAATCAAGATACAATTATTACATCTTCAAAAAAAAACTGATTAATTCCAAGATTCTTGAATCCGGTGTTGCAGCTAGACTCACTTAAACTTGGATCATGCAAGTTTAATGTTATTATTAATATTATAAATATTATTTTTAGATCAGGCTTTGCAGCCAAACCCAAGACTCATAGGCATAACTCTGCAGAAAAATCTAATACTTTTAAATTTTAGTTTTTTTATATATATTTTTTATATAAAAAAAAGACCTATGGTATCGCACGGATCATCATATAACTAGTATATATATATATATATAACACGGTCATGGAAAATTAATTAATGTTTAACATAATAAGATGACATATCGTTTAACATATGATCTTGGCGTGTTGGTCATTGTTTAATTATTTTTCACTGCACGTTTTCATGTATTTCAAGGTTAATAATTATGATAACAGTGTGAGATAGAGCATAGAGCGAGAGGTCGCAAAAGAAGAAAAACACTTGGGTGATGTTTGGTTCATGAAATCTAAGATTAAAATGATTTAATAAATGAAATTCCAGATATTATTGTGTTTATAATTTGCCTCAAAGCTAGTTTTTTATTTTTTATTTTAGGAGTATCAGTTTCTCAAACCTCTTCGAAAGAGGAGAGAGTGTTCATTAGCTTGATTTTATTAAGGATCTCATATTCCCAGATGCTTGAAAAATAAAATTTAACTCCTATATCCTCATGATGGTTTTCGCTATATATAAAAAATAATCCAAAATTAATTTACAAACTAATGGACATTATTCATCTCCTTAATCTAAAGTATTATCACGGGTGACTAAATTAAAATAAAAGTAAACAAGATTCTCCTAAAAAAAATATTAATTGTATAATAAAGGATCAAATGGTATTAAATATTGAAATCTTAAATATTATATTACTATATTAATTTTTATGATAATATTCTTATACGACACATTCATTAGTGTATTATTTGGTTTTTTTTTTTAAAAAAACTTTTAGTACAGTAAATTAAACATTAATAGTAATTTATTATATGACCATAATAAAGGAAAAGATTGTAGTTCGTTTCTACCAAGCAGGGAAAAAACTGCACACAAAAATTGGATTTTTTATGGTTTGTGAAATTTAACCAAAATGTGTGAGGCTTGCTTAATTATTAACTTATATCTAAATTTTGTTGGCTAATCAGTGGCTAGAAATTTGCCTAAAAAAATTAAATTTCTTGTAGAATGAAAAAAATTTTATATTTAAATTAGTAATTTATACCGAGAGAAATGATGTATAAAAAAATCAAGAAAAATATGTGTAGTAAAATTTTAATTATAAAAAACATGTTTACTTATTTGATAATCCAAAATATTTATGGACTCTGTAGCTTATTGAAAATATAGAAGCTAATATTTCTATTTAAAAATATGGTTGTTATTTTTCAAAATATTTTTAATTTAAAATTGTATTAAAATAATATTTTTTTTTATTTTTTTAAATTATTTTTAATATCAGCGCATCAAAATGATTTAAAAATATTAAAAAATATTAATTTGAAGTAAATAAAATAAAAATATTTACTTAATTAGGCATGTTGCATGTGGCAAAATTAATGACAACCTCTCTTAATAAATGCATATTTTCTTAAACTAGGTAAATAAATTCTTATAATAATAGTAGTAGTAATAATAATAATAAAACTATGTATGTTCTTCTTCCTCTTCACTTCACATAAAAGTGAAAGAATAGCTTAATTATACCATGATGAAGAGTGAATACAAGTCATCACACTTGCTAATAACAATAAAGATTTTGTCAAACCATCTAGATGGTAGCCCAGTAGTAAAAATTTAGGACTAAAAAATTTGTTCTTTCTGTGATCTCATGTTCGAGTCATTAATTGCTCATATAATGACCACTAGAAGCTTACATGGTCATTAACTTTAAAACTTGTAAAATTAATCGTGGTGCGCATATACTAACCCGAACATTCATTCATGTTAATATAAAAAAAAAAACAAAGATTTTGTCAGTTTTTTCCTCATTCAAAGTCCCTTTTCATTTAATGACGGGGCTCTTCTCCTTCCATGTCTTGCAATTAAAAACTTTTAATGGGAAAAAAACTGTCTCCAGATCGAAATTAGTGATTTATTTTTTAATTGAGTTATGAAAAGGAAAATTGAGAGGGGATACAATTTACAAGGGAGAAAACCTTACCCATGATCCTCCAATTAACAAGGATTGGAGGCTGACTGAAGGGATTTGGGGTATTGAATTTTTGGCTCTTTCAGTCAAAATTTGAGAATCTTGTACTTGAGCTGCCTTTTTAGAATAATTTTGAAAATTATTCTTTTTAAAAAATCCATTATTAAGAAAATAGTCTTGATGAAAGAATGTTATATACACACACACACTAACTCTACTGGGTGTGAGAAATGTTTCCTGTGTCCATTTCCTTGCCTCCATCCTGGTTACGGCAGCCCGTCAGCTGATAGAGATGATGGACGACTACAAAAAGCCCATTTTAATTTAATTTCTTCTTCGTCTTCCAAAGATTCAAAGGTCCTTTTCCATGTGCACAAGGTTTTGCACGAGAGGAAAAAACTAGGGTCTGTTTAGGCCCAAGATATTTCGACCCATATGTCAGTAATTTGAACTTACAAATCAATTCAATGGCACAGAAGAGTGGTTCATTTTAAACTATTTCTTTTTACTTTTTCATTTTTCTAGAAAAAAGAAACAAATAAAATACCAAACCACTTGGGTGGGTTTTCACCGTAGCTCATCTAAAATGAAATGTGTCTAAGCTACAATAAAATTATTTTTTACCCTTCATCTTTTAATTTTTAAAACTTTGAGTGAGGGTAGCATCATCTTTTTATTTTTTTTAATAATAGTGAAATTGTCTTATTGCACTTAAAAAGTAAACAATCAGAATATTTGATTTAGAGGCGTATGATAATTTTAATTTTATCATGAATAATTGACTCATGCAAGTACTTTTACTATGCAAATTTCTTAGCCTTAACTTAAGGGGCTTGATTGTCATTTTCTAATGGTTTTTTTTTATTGCCATTTAGTTCTAAGAGCTTTTTTTTATATATATATAATTTTATTAACAGTTGAATTACTCCATTATCCTAGCCATTCAATTTTTTTAACCTTAATTCAAGAGCTTGGTTGTAATTTCAAAAGTATTTTTTTATTATTATTGTTTAGTTACAAAAGCATTTTAGTTTTGTGCACATGAAAAGAAGTTGCTGACACCTGCCTGGCACACATTAGTCGCTCTCACTCCGTCACCTTCTAGTTGCGCATGCGGCTAACAACGATTGTTGAAGTCAAGCTTTTACCATTTCATTTGATGCATCTCAACATCCTTTTTTTTTCTAGATAGCGTGTGTATAGTAGTAAGGTTTGGTATGACACCAATTGATCTTTTTTCTTGTCTTTTTACTTCTCTTTCTTCCTTAGGTTGCGTGTTTGCCATGCAAAAATTATACCAACCCTTCAATTTTTTTTGATTCAATCCTTCTTCTCTTAATTTTATTTGTTTTATTTATATTGATTGTTTCTAATTGAATTTTTTTATTTCATTTATAGGCATTTGATTTTGTTGGGTTTTTTTTCAAATTTGGTCTTCATTCTTTAAATTGCTACTTTATTTTTGTTTTTTTTTCAATTCCATCCTCGAACATTTCTTTTCATTGAATTTTTATGTCAAGTTTGGTGCTGATTCTTTTAATTGTTATTTTTTAAAATTATTTTCTTAATTAATTTTTTTTCAATTTCATCTCTAAATATTTAATTTCATTTAAATTTTCCATTAACATTTAATTTCAGTTGGTTTCTATGTTGAATTTTGTAATAATTCTTTTAATTTCTATTTGTTTTGTTTTGCATTGTTTTTTTATTAACCTTTTTTTTCTTAATTTCATTCCTTAATATTTGTTTGATTAAGAATCTTGTTTTTTTTTTATTGTTTTTAGGTTTGCTTTTAATGGAGTCATCCTGGTTTCATGACCCAGGTCATAAATCTAAAAAATTAGCCCAAATCAGCTTTGCTATTTTTTAAAAGCATTTTTTTTCAAATATTTTTTTGCCAATATTTTTTGCACTTTGCTATTTACGGGGTCATCCCAATTTCATGTCCTAAGTCATGTGTTTGATTTGTTCACCTGGGTTAGTTGTCTGGTTATATAATCCCATCATATCAGTAGGTATATATATGTTCCCATCATATTGGTAGTTGTCCATTCCTTATATTTTTCTGAAGTGTTTATGTTTTTGTAATATTTTTCTATGGTGTAGGTTTATCTAGTCATTTTTATTTGTATTTATCATTTAAGCCATGAGTTTTTAATGATGTATTTATCTTTTATTTATTTAAATAAATTTTTAATAAATAAAATCAGATAAATATTTTATTTTTACAATTTTTTTCTTGGTTATTGTTAATGATTTTTTTATTTATATAAATGGTTATCAATTTATTTAATTAAATGATTACATAGACTTTTCAAATGGTACTTTTAATTTTTCATGTAAAAAAACACTTTAAAGCAGACTGTATACATGGTATTTTTTAAAAAAAATTATTGTAACTTGCATTTCACGTTCATGATTTTAATGTTTTTTTAGTTTTTCTTTTTCTTTTTTGTTATATTTTTTTTGAAAAAATATTATTTTTTTATTCTTTACCTTTGAACTATTTATATCACTCTTTATGTTCATTTTTTTATTCTTTTGTAATTTATTTTGGGAAATTTACTCTACAGAGACCAAAAAAATAGTGTTTTACTATAACAATTGTAACATTATTTTTTTTTTCATCTACATTAAAATTACCTTAAGATCTTATATATTTTTATTAATGCATATAATTTTTATTATATGTAAGCATCGATTTTGTGATTCAAGGTTATATTTTTTACTTGATTAAAAAAAACATTAATAACATCTACATATTAATTCTTTTTAGTTGGAAAAAAAGTTTATTCGATCTTCAGTTAGACGAGTTGAATAAATGCTTTAACATTTTATTTTTATATTTATTGACACAAATAGTTCTCATAGGCCTTTAAATTTATAATTAGAATTTAAAAAAAAATTAAAAACTTACATATTTACTTTTTTATTTTTTATCAAAAAGTTTTTCCAACCCACGGTAAAATACGGGTCACATAACTACTGAAATTCTAAAGCATGTTTGGCCTAGCTGTGTTGGATTACACTTTGTTGTATGATGAAACACTCTAAATTGTTTGTTAGTTAATAAAATGTTATGTTATGAATAAAATAGCTCAACTATTTAATAAATAATTGTATTGTTTGACTAAAATTACTATTAAAGACACAACTTGAAAAATTTTATTAATAAATTAATATAAATTATTTGAAAACATGAAAATATTTTTATCAATAAAATAATAATTCATGAGTTAAAAAAGTAAAAAAAAATCAAAACAAAATATAGTATTTTAAAAAAAACAGAAGTATAAAAATATATTATTTTTTTATTTATGTTATTCAATGTTATTTTATATTTTAAATAAAATAACCATCCTTCCATATAAAAAAAATTACTTTCAATGTTTTTTTAAGGGAAACTAATATATATCTTTAAATAATTCTTATAAAAATCACCTTTAATTTTCAAAATTATTCTAAAAATAATTAATAAACATTTTCTAAAATATTTTAAATTACTTTACTTTTTTAAAAAAAAAAGAAGTAAAAATCAGACAACAAAGGCAACACTTTCAACCCATATCTATTCAAAGCAGAGTTCTTCCACTTATTCTCAAAGCACATATATATGATTAATTAAAACAAAAATAAATTTCAATTCCCTATTTCCAATATGTGGTCTCGTCGAACTCTTTAGCATTTGTATCAAGAAAAAAAAACAATTTAAAATTCTTGAAAATTAATGAAACTATATAGAAATTATTTAACTCTTTAATCAAATGTCAAATATGGATGTAACTAGAGAAGCCAAAGCGATATATTGACTGCAAGCTTTTTTTCCAATATAACATTAATCTAATTCATCTCTCTGTCGTCTGTTTGTGCATGAATTTTAATATTTTTTTTTAATTTTATTTTTTGGGAGAAACTAATTCATCTCACCTTGCACAAGGGACATGGACATGGGTGGAAGAGAAAGAAAATAGATCCGCGTAAAGAAAGCACTCTGCCAAGATCTAATCCAACCAACCAAATTATTGTCCCCATTCACATTATATTAAAAATAAAATTCATATACGGACTCATGTTTGAGTTCTCATCTTGACCAATCTGCATTTATTACAGAGGCACCTCCCCAACATAATTTAGCCACCTCGATCAACATCCATGTCCGATAGTAGCCTCTGTTTACACATACCATATGCTTGGTTCTTTGCATTCTCGATCGATTCATATATATGCTTACAAAATTAATTTAGAAATGCATAAATGACTTCAGAACTTGTTCTTAGTCGCACATTAAATTTTGAATCTATTCTGTATCGAAGAACCAATGTGCAAGGTAGTATGCGTAGGTAGAGGTAAAAAAAACAAAAGTGTACTTGGTCTTGGATCTTTATCCTGTCGCAAAGAACATGAGAATTTATCCTATGAAAAGAGGTAGATGGGTATGAGAAATGATATAGATTGAATTATAGAGAGTGTCAGGGAGGGGGATGCATTGCACTTGCAAATTGATTCATGAAAAAGGGGTCTACCCATCACTGCAAATCAAAGCCAATGTGGGACGGATGTTGGGGAATTAGATTTTATTTGTTTTTATGTTTTAAAAGTATTTTTTTAATATGTTTTTTTTTTTTTCATTTCAAATTAATTTTTTCTAGTGTTTTCAAATTGTTTTGACTTGTTGATGTAGAAAATAATTTTTAAAAATTAAATAAAAAATTATTTTAATATATTTTTAAGTAAAAAACACTTTAAAATATAAATAGTATTATAATTTTAAATCCTCCTTGAATTTATCACACATGGGGCCTATCTGGTAGATGTTGTTTGAACATTCTCCTCTTGATTTTTTTATTGGTTTTCTTAGTACCCCTTTGGTTTCACTTGGATGGCTAGATGAGAGGAATGGCTTTTAGTGAGACATGAACACTACTATTATTCGACCCATTCTCTTTCAATGAATGCTTAAAAAAAAAAAAAAAAAACTCTCTCTCTCTCTCTTTTAGTATTTTAATCTTTGCTTTTCTTCCTTTGTTAGGAAAAAGGGGTTATAATCACGCTCGTGTTCATATCTTTTTCTCAGAAGGGTTTCATTTTTAAGAGCAAAAATCATTTGCCAACCTCGCATGCCATAACATCCATGGAATATATTGGAAAAAAACTCAAATTTAATATTTAAATTTTTAATTAATTTATATTTGAATACCTCAACTCTAAATATTCTATCTATTTCAGAATCTGAACTCTTGTTTTATTGTTTTCTAGGGCAGTACTCTTCGTAATAGACATTAGAAAAGTGATGGCATGGTCATTATTTCAATATCCCATGTCGCAAAAGAGTGAGACTGGATTAGGAAAAATGAGAAAATGAATTAAATAAAATAAATTAATATTGTTAATAAAATAAATCGTGTTAAAATATTATTAATTGATAATAGAGATAAGAGATTCTCTATCTCTCTCATCACAATTACAAAAATGGTGTTTAATTCGTGGTGCTGGTGATCCTCGATTTACCGAGACCATGATGGTCGCAAGTGATTAGTGTGATAGAATGAATTTAATTTCAAACTTGGTTAATTTCATCTCTTTTTTTTCATGAATGACATTTTGAATTTTGTTTCTAAAATATGTCTCTTATCTCTAAAGTCATTTAATATTTTATCAATCATTTTATTTTTAACTTATCTTTTATTTTATTATTCTTTTTTTATAATATTGATTATTTTTTAAAATTCATTTTCATAATATTTCAATCTGAAACTATTTTTAATAATGTCATCGTTTTTTAATCTCTATCGCAAAAAGGAACCGCATTAAAATAAAAATTTGATAAAAGGTTTGGTACTAAATACACATCTAATTTCCCAATTAGGACTACACTAGTAGGTGTGGTCAATGTTATATAGCCGGCTAGGTTAAATTTTCTTAACATATAAAAAGATATTTAAAAGATGCCAATTTGAATTAATATGAGTTAACTTAAATAACATGCGATCTGAGATATAAGATTGAGATAATAAAAAAAATACTAAATTTCTTTTTTTTACAAAATTCAAGACCCAATAACCTCATATCAAATGATGGATATGAAAAAAAAAATTCAATTATAAAAAAGTTGCATAAAAAACTCAAGTCAACATGTATTAACTTAACCAATCTACAACCCGCGGTATGAAATCGGGATTAAAAAAATTATATTAAAAAAAAGAACCTAGCAAAAAAGACCGAAGCTAAATAATAATAATAATAAAGCTATAAAAAACCCAAGTTAACTTGAATAACTCACACTTAGGATGACCCCACAAAAAGAAAACCTGAAAAATCACAATTTTCAAGGGTCAATAATTTAATGTGAAATGATGAAATTGAGAAAAAAAATCAATTTCATAAAAAAAACATCAAGAGAAAAACCTAAGTTAACATGAGTTAACTCGAATAACCTGTTTGCCAGGATATAAGATTGAGATCAATTCACAAAAAAAATTGAAGTGGAACAAATAATGAAACTCAAGGTCTAATAACTTAAATATTGAATGATGAAATTGAAAATAAAAATTAATAAAGGACCTATAAAAAAGATTGAAGTTAAACCACGTTAATATTTAGAAGTAGTAACTTGGGTCATGACATTAGGATTACCCTGTTGAAAGTCAAACATGAAAAAATTATGAAGTAAAATTCTCACTTTTTTTTAAATAGTAATCAAAACAGTAAGGATTATATCTGATATAAAAATCAAAAGAAAAAAATAAATAGGGATTAAATTGAAAAAAAATGAATTAAGAAAAGAATAAAAAAAGATAATCAAAAGGATGTGGACTAAAATTTGATTAAAAAATTAAAAGAAATAATATATTGAGGGACAAAATTAAAAAACAAAATAAATCAAGAAAATGGATAAGAAAATAGCAATCAAAAGAAAGTGGATCAAAATTGGATAAAAAATTTAAAAGAAATAAAATAATGATTGATGAAATTGAAAAGAAAATCAAGAAAATGGTAAAACACTAAAAAAAAAAAATTAAAAGAATAAAGACCTAATTAGATAAAAAAAACTAAATAAAATAAAATACCTAAGGTTGAAATTGAAAAACAAATTAAACTTAAAAACCATTAAAAGAAAAATAAATATTAATCAAAAGAATAAAAACTAAAATTAATAAAAATAAAAATTAAAGGAAATAATCAATTTTTAAAAAGACAAAAAAAAATCACTAGAGCCCAACCGCAATTCTATTACAAAAACATGCTCACAAATATGAAAGGGATGATGTGATTTTTGTCATGCTCTACACATAGTTATGGATGACTAATTTTTGTCATCGGACATCCTCGTATGGGCAGCTCAAAAGGTGCTGGAGCACTATGTTTTATCGCGTTCAACTTGTATTTAGTAATATTTAATTTTTTAAAACTTTCAAGCAACCCTTAGGTCAATCTAAAAATAACAAAAACAAAACCATAAGGAAAAGCAAAAACACTCTTGGAGTCATATTTATATATATTTATTTTAAGGGCAATTTCATCATTTTATTATTTTTAAAAAAATAAAAAGATGAAAAGTCTTTCTGTGCAGGTTTAGTGGGTTTTTACTTTTAAGAGTAATATAATGTTATTGTGAAAATACCATTGAATAAAACCTCTATATCAAATATATATATTGTTTTATTTTTAAGAGCAACGTAATTATTTTATTGTGTTATATATATATAAACATCTAATTTATTCTTAATCAATCTTATAATGTCTAATAAATCTATTGAAAAAGATGACTTTACCCCATTTACAAGCGGTGTCAAATTTTTTAAATGTAAAATTATTATTAATTTACTATTTAAACAGTAAAATGTGTCTCGGATAATCGTGTTTTACAAGTGCCTTTTAAGTTTTTCTTTAAAAAAAATTAGTGCTGCGTCTATAATATATGCACGCACGGTCATTAGCTGGAAAAAAGACGTCCATAACAAAGGAATGAAAATGGGAAAACATTTTTTCGCTTCAGTTTCTTAATAAGGTTACACTGTGAGGAAGGAATATCTCTATTTGTATATTAAAATCAGTAAAATCTTGCACTGGATTTCAGCACTAATATTTCCTAGTCCATTTTTTTTCCTCGATAAGCCTTGGATCATGTGATTCTGATTCTCTTGCAGCCTTATTCAAGAGAGGAGGAAGATTTCACAAAAAAAAATTTTAATTAACGAGCCAGGCATAGATTGAAGTAGAATCCAATACAACACACATCAAGATAACATCAAAATCATGATTAGTTACAAAGACCCAAAAACAGTGCTAATGATTAATCCTATCTCTCATCTTAGCATCTGCATTGTGCCCACCATATTAGCAGCAGGCCGCTGGCAATTCTTTACCAAAGAAGAATAACCCACATTAGGCATTGTCACCGCTGTGAAGCCAAAACCACCCGTTGGGGGTAATACCACCAGCTTGTTCTAAAGATTGCACTTGCTTCTTCAAGAACTTGACATAATGTATAGCCTCATCTAACATAGAAGCCGTGTCCATTTTGGTGCCTCCTGGAACTAATCTCTGGAGAATCCTCATCCTCTCACTTATTCTTTCCCTTCTATGCCTCGCAGCTACACTTTGTGGATCCTTAGATATCTTGACATTCCTTCTTTTGGGAGGCTTTACCGATTCCGGGTCTATATGTATTGGTTGCATTGCTGCTATACAAAAGGTCATATCTCTAATTGCTGCAGTGGGGTTTTTCTTCTCCATTGAAGACAAGGAGTTTGCATTGGAGAATGGAGTACTATATTTGAATTTGTTGGCCATCATATTGTGCTGAAGAGGTGGTGTCATTGGTTCTTGGATTGGAGTGCCCATAAATGGCATGGAGCAAGGAGGTGGATTTATGAATGGTGGTGAAGATGCGTGTGGGTTATCATGATATATAGGTGGTGAAGCTACAATACTAGTAGGATTTCCGTTGGAGAATTGGATTTCTTGTAGTATTGTTGAAGTGTTAGTAGTGTTGTGGAAAGGCTCACTGCAAAAATCAGGAAGCTTTTCCATCTGCATCATCATTGTCATCATGTCCATATTTTCCTCTCCTGATGATGATTTCATCATGTCCACATCCATTGATTATAACACTCTTGAAAATCGACCCTCAAGGTATCAGGAAAGAGAACAGATCTAAAGTGTGTTGAGTGTATGTGAAGAGCTAGGGAGGGAATGTGTTGATGATTGGGATATATTCACAAGCTGAATAACTGAGCAACAGAGGTATGGAGGAGCTGGGAGAAGAGAGGCTTTAGAGAGAGATATTAAGGGCTTCGTTGCTTGAAAAATATTGTAGAGGAAAAGGAGAAAGAAAAAGACGATAAAAAAAAGTGTTTAAATTATCTCAGAAACCTATCACCATTTTCAGTAGGGTTACCGGAAGTGGACGGAAGGCTTTATATAGCCACTTGTTTGCTATATTTTATTCATGCAAAGTCGATTGAGAGAAGAGTCTCAGCTCATTTAAGATTGAATTTATGATTTTGATAGTGACCGCCCATTATGTAGGGCTAACCAGAAGATAATATACTCACAGCCATCTGATCCTTACTAGTGAGAAAAATCTCTACTACAACTATAAAAGATCAATGGTAAAAGACCTTTCATGGATTTAGGCCCACAAAGTAGAGGGATAGGATTAAAGGGATCTGGTGCATGAACCACTTAATTTGAAACTTTCTTCTATGGCCCTGTTAAGTGCTTTTGATCTTTGAGGGCAACTGTGCAAGTGCATTGCTTTGCCTTGAAATTTTACATTTTTACTTAAAAAATGACACAAGAAACCCCACCATTCACATGCAATTTGTCAGAAGAGCAACCAACCAGAACACCCCCTTTGACAAGGGATGAATGACCCCCAGCAGCCGCTGAAGAATTCCGGTGTGTCCAGTGGCTGTAGCAGATACAGACTCAAATTACTGAAGTGGGTTGGGGATCATCAGGGACCTACTATACTACAGATACTGATGCTGGGTCTCACACTGCTTCCTCTGTGGCACACTTTTCAATGTAGATTAAGAGCTGAATGCTGATGCTGTAATTTCTAGTGCAAGTACACAAACTGATCATTTTCTGTACTGTAATTTCTAGCTGCTATATCGTAATTGCCTTTACTATAGTGGAAAGTAGCTTTCAGTTTTCATGGAAGCGCAAATTTGGCAAGGATTTTATCAGAGGCTGTGGAATTTGATTTGGTGCAGATAATAGAAATATAGTGGTCCTTTACTTTGATCTTGAAAATGAATAGGATGGTCACTGTTAAAGACGTTTTCAATACACTAGCTAGCCTCGTTTATATTCTTTCAGTAAGATAGGCTCCATGATCGACAGAAGATGTTTTCAATCCTTCATCACTGAGCCCTACTGTTTTTGGCAATAGAGTCATTAACTAGTCAGAGGCGGGCTCCTGAGATGGGTGTTCCCCTATCGGTTTCTTTTTTCTAATTTATAATTAATTTATTAATATTATATTTGTCAAAATCAAAGTTATTGCAAAATATTGAGTAAAATCTTTATATATTTTTCATAATTCTTTCCATTATATTATTTAGTAATGCTCTCATAATGCTTAGAGTAGTGCCTGATTCTTGATGCCGTTGTTTCGAATCATGAGATAAACAAATTAATTTAAGTTAACTTAAGTTAATTTAAAATAATATCATTTAAAGATTCTATTCTTTAAAAAAAGTTAAACAACCTTATTTGAAGAAAAAAAATAAAAATCATATTAGATTTTGACAAGATTGCGGGTTTACTTATTAAATCGATCAAATTATATTGAGTCAATTCTCTTCTAATTTAATTTAAAATTTAGCTCAAATCAGAGGTCTAGTCAATAAATCATGAATTACCGAGCTAGACCGGGTTTAATAACACTAATTTTGATAATCCATTTATTTATAAATAAACAAATCTTTTACCATATTAATATTTTATACTTCAATAATACAAATAAAGTTCATATATTCAATTTTATTTATATTATTCTTATTGTATTTAAGCAAAACAAAATAACAAATGTAACATCCATGAATGAGGTTTCTTGACCCAAATTTTAAAAACTGTATTCTAAAATATTAATAATCTAAATTATTTTCTTATTAGCTAAAAAAAAACTTTTATATTATACTTATTCTATTAAAACATGCTTATTTATTTATTGATACTAGTTAAAATGAATTAAGGAAAAAAAACAAACTATTATGGTAGAAAAATCAATTTTTTTTTTAAAAAAAATATTACAGAGTTGTATTATATAATTTCATCCATTTGTTAGTAAAGGGCTGAATGAAAAAATAATAAGAGAGTAAATGGCACATAATTTAACTATTATATTATCATAAAATTTTAAATAATTTAAGGGTTTCGATAAGGATTGATCTAGCATGGATACAATTTTCTTGTCTTATTTTTCTAGTATTACTTCTCAACAAATTATACCACATATAACTCTTAATTCAAGCTTATAATACAAACGTTTAATTAATTTAAATAAAAGCAATAAAAAATATCTTGTAAGGAATCTTAATCTAAAGTTTTCTATAAAAATATTTTTTTTCTCTCGAAGCTTCATTAATGTTTTATTTATTTTTATTTTCTCACATTATGTTATAAAGGACTCAACTCACTTTATAACTTTTATATATGAAATAATTGTTTTTTAATTTTCTCTCTCCTCAAAGCTTCATTAATGTCCTTGCACATGTACCTTGTTCTTATGCCAAAATAATTACTTGCACCACAAGAAGCTTCACGTTTATGCAGATCGATGGTCCCATTTTTCAGTTTTTGTTATAATTTTAATTTTTATGAAAATTTTTCAAATTTAAAGTAAATAATTATGTTAGTTTATCTTATTATTTTTTTTTATATAGTTGTGGTCCATTAGTTGTTGACAACCTTATTATATTGCATCAAATAGGTTTGTAGTGTTTGATATTTAATTTACCATATTATCATTCTTACTTTCTTTCTTTTTTTTTTTAGTTTAATATGGGTGTCCGGGCCAGCTTGCGTGTATCTCGATTAATCTCACTGGGTCTGAAGTTAATAACCATGTAAGATTTCAGTAGCCATCATATAAGCAACCACAAGGTTTGAATCTAAAATCACAGAGAGAGTAAATATCTTGATCTCAACCTTTTATTGCTGGATCACCATCTAGATTATTCCTTCTTTCTTTATTGGTTTACTGTGAGAGAGAGAGAGAGAGAGAGAGAGAGAGAGATACGTGTGATGTGGAATGCAATTTATTCAATTTTCTTTTATACAGTGTCATGAGAAGGGATTAGTTGAAATCAATGTGTAAGAGTTTGTATGTACTAATACATATTTGTTGATAAATGTGAACACAAATTTGAGCACTTGAATATTAAGCAAAGCAAGTATACAAATATTTAATTTTATTAAAATATATGATTGGATATAATTTTTATTTAAAATATTTTTTTTAAAAAAAAAAAATCATTTGATACTTCTCTTGAATTTGATTTATGATACTTTGAAGAGCATATTTTATTGATTTTTAAAGTGTTGTTGAAGAATTTTTATGCAGTGTTTAGGCTTGATCTAATAAAGTTCTATTTTTTATAAACTCAAACATAGATGAAAGAGATTTGAGAGTTTTTTAAAGAGTTTTCTTACATAAAGAGTTTGTCTTGAAAAAAAAAATTATATATCTCTAAGAATATATTTTTTTTGTCTAAAGTAAGATCCTTTATTTATAGAAATTTGTAAGGGCACTTAGATGTTTTATCAATGTTATATGTTATTATTTTATTGGTTAATCTTTATTTATAGGATCTTGTACTTATTATAAAATATTTTAAATATCTCATCTCATATGTAAACCTTTTAGTGATCAAGAAATATATAAAGATTCATTTATTTTTTATATTATTTATTTTTATTTTATTTTATCTTTTTATATAAAAATAAAATAAAAATAACATATAGTAAATTTTGATTTATTGAAAATTTTTTCTTTTACAGTAACCACTACTTTGTACCTTTAATTTTTGTTTGACTATTAACTTGTTTTATGATATCAAGAAGGTTTCATTTATTATTGGCATGGAAAATATATATTATTTTATATCTTTTTTTTTCTATTCTCATATCTAGTTATAATTTTACTTTTCCCTCCCTCATATTTCTTTTTTATTAAGTTTAATTTTGAGATAACAAATCTTCATAAATATTTGTAACTTTTATTTATTTTTCTCAAAGTCTCATTTTTCCCCCTAAACATTAAAAGTTACATAGAAATTTTAGAAACTTCATTTATTATTTTAGTTTGTTTCTTCTTAAAAAAAATTTTCTCAATTCCTCCAAGTGTTATACTCTTTTTTAAAAAATATTTATTGAACTTTAAAGCCTACACATAAATCCTCAAAATATTTATCTGCGTTTCAATATTTTATTTCTTCTTGACTTTTCTTTTATTTCCTCCAAGTTTTGTACTTTTTTATTATTATTTTTGTATGAATATTAAAACTTAGTAATCTACACAAAAATCTTTTAAAAAATCGCCAATGTTTCGATTTATTTTTATATACACAAATGATATAAGGAACCCATTTTACTCTGCATTTGTTTTTATATGTAGCTATTTTTATCTACACATAATTAGTTAATAACAAGGTCTAATTGAAATGTGGCTATTTTTATGTTTCATAAACATTGCTCTTCATGAAAAATGAAATAGTTCTGCTATTATGTATTGATTAATTAATTTTCACATGTGACATTGTATAGATAGCTAATAATTGGTTTTATTCATATTATTCTTGTTTTATTTAAACAAAACCTGTAAGAAATATGCTTATTGACCCAAATTCTATAGTTTGTATACAAAAGTATTAATAAGATAAATTATTTCTCATTAATTAGCTCAAAACACACATGTTTATTCATCAATTGATATTGGTTGAAATGAATTAAGAAAAAAATATTATGATAAAGAAAAAACCATCGTTCTAGGATATATGCATATAATATATTCTACCATTTCAATCCATATTTAGTTTAAATAAATATTACAAAGATATATTACATGGATTTATAATTTTGTCAATAAAAGGTTTAATTAAAAAACAATAAGGGTGTAAATAATACATAATTCAACTATTATACTATCATAAATTTTTAAATAATTTCTGTAACATCAATAAGGATTATCTGGCATGAGAGAAAATTCCTTGTCTTTTTTATAGTCTTATTTGTTGAAAACTAAATATTCAATTTAAATCCTAAAATAAAGCTTATAATACAAGTTTTTAATTTGTTTAAACAAATACATTATAAGAATTTTGATCTAAATTTTTTAGTTTAAAATACTTTTCTTGTTTTCTCTCTCCTCAAATATTCATTAATGTTTGTTTTTATGAACATAATAAATAATAAGGTATTACTGGAGTTGTACTCAACTTTCTTACAAGAATATGGGATCCACTATAAAAATAATTCATGAGTCCCATGTTTTTAAAAGAGAGATCTTATTTGTTTTTATATTTTAAAAGTGTTTTTAAAAAAATTTAAAGTTTTTTTTATTTCAAATTAATATTTTTTGATATTTTAAAATCATTTTGATGCTCTGATGTCAAAAATAATTTTTAAAAAATAAAAAATATATTATTTTGATATGAAAAACATTTTAAAAAGCAATTACAACCACATTTTTAAACACGTTGAGAGAGAGATGAGTATAGTTTTTCATATATTGAATAATTTTTTTAATGAATATATGACAAACGGAACCCACCATTTACAAGCTTCACAATTGGCATAATGTGATTAGTTAATAAATGAAATGTTTTATGCCATTTAAGTTGCTTAGGTAACTTCTCACAAAACATAGTTATAACATTTTTCGACTATGCATTTACTGTAGAATGACCAAAATTACTTAGTGTTTTCTAAAAATTACTATCAAATTAGAAGGCACCTGATGATGCTTAAATTGTTGAGTATCTAGATTTATTGTACTTGAGATTTAGCCTCGGAGGGTTGGGAAAATAATGATACTTTCTTCCCAAGTTTTACATATATGAAGTTCAAACACCGAAAATTAATGATTTTAGAAAATAGTCTCGTCGAAACCACTCAAATAATGAAGTCAATATTTAGCATTCTGAAAGTCATGTGAGTAGAGTCTATGTACATATTACATCGGGAATGAAAGAGGAAGAGAGGGAGAAATGTCTCCCTAGAAATATGTATGTGTAGATATATCTATGATAGAAAAGCTCCTTTATATAGTAGCAAATTTGGGAGTTAATGGTGCATAAAATTTGAAAAAACAATTCCTAGTCATTTACGGCCCAAACAACCTCATCCATATCAACTCACCACCATGCATTGTCTAATATCTTACCCAGACACGTAACTCAATTTAATTTTAAAAATTTTGAGAAGTCAGAGCGGACATTTATCACCACGGACTAGTGCATACATGCATACTTTTAAATCATCCACTAGTGTTCATGGCAAATAAAAATTCTATATGTAAAGAAAAACATCAACCTCTCCAATAATGATAATTATTTTCTCCACTTACCAGGATGGTCTTTATCATTACTTTATTCTATATAAGAGAAGTTAATGTGACTAAGGTCTACAAATATCATAGGTCGACCGATAATTTCATAAAGAAAAAACAACACAACACAAAGACAAGTCCTTACAATAAGACTCCAATCACAAAGCAGAACAAACTAGGTCATATAGCCACTTCTCTATTCTTGCTCTTCTCTCCTCTCTCCACTCCATTTTTCTATTGCTTTTCACGTTATTCTTAGCTTCACATACTTATCTCCTTCTATATTTTATGGACTTGAGCAACAAAAGGTCCCTTATTTTGTTAGGGGACTTGTTTTGTAAAGAAGCTCATGAAACATGAATGGCTACCGCCATCAATTTTCTTTTGTACGTATCTTGCTCATATTCTCCTCATCAAAAAAAGACATAGATGTAATATAAGATCAGTAACTGCACAAACTCTAGAAAATAAATATTATCACCTCACAAAGTGGAAGACTCTCCAATTTGTCATTGAGTTTTACACTCTCGTCTTTTCAAATATTGCATTTCCACAAAGGCCAACTTAATGTTATGTGCAAAATCATTCTAACAACATTATATAGATATGCTCTGAGTGTGACATTACAACTTTGAACCTCCTCCATATTTGACCTTCATAATCTCTATTGAACTTATCTCCTACTTCAAAACTAGCGTACCATCTAAAAAAAGCAAAATTGAGCTTTAAGCTCTTTACCAGCATATAATGAGAAGAAAAGGCACCACAACATATCTTTAAAGCTTTAACAAGAAAATGTTCAACATGAAGATTCTATTAAAACTCATTGCCACTTAAGTCCTGATCAATAGGGTCTATAACTTAAGTGTAACAAGAGAATTGATCAAACTCTTAGTTTTCTTGCAAACACGTTAACAAAAAAACACAAAAAGGTAACATAACATGCATAAATAGTGTTTTCTTTCTCTTATATCTTTGTTGGTTAAGTTTTTCAAACATGATTGTTTAAAAGACTTGGTGGGAATGGTGCATGAAGTTTAAAAAAATATTCTAGCCATATAGGTGTGTTTCTTAAGTGTTTGGGTTAGGCCTAAACAATATTGCCTATATCAACTTACCAACATGTTTTATCTAATATCCTACTTTAGATATAACTTTCAACAACGTGTTTTTTTTTAAATTCTAAGAAGTCAAGGTGGGCACTACCACCACTAATTGGTGCATACATGTATACATTCAAACCATTTATTGGTATTCATAATATAAAAATTCTCTATACCAAGATAAAACACTAATCTCTCCACTAATAATACTCATTTTTCTCTATTCACAACAAAATTAGTCTTCATCATTACTTTATTTTTTATGAGATAAATTAATATAATTAAAAATTTTAAATATCTTGAATCATTAAGTCAAAGAAACATAGAACACAAAAACAAGTCATTACAACAGTACTTCCACGCACAAAACAGAGCAGACCAGGCCACAGAGCCACTCCCCTACTCTTGCTCCCTTCTCTGCACCTTTTTTTTCTAATGCTACTCCCATTATTCTCCTACTCCACGTATTAAATGCCAACCCCTGCAAATTTTAAGTGCATTGACGGTGCACTTTCATCAACACTATGTACAAGTAGAATTACTATTATATGCATCATTATATCTGGTTAGTTTTTATATTTTCAAAGTATTTTAAAAAAATTTAAATTTTTTTCTTTACTTTAAATTAATATTTTTTGGTGTTTTTAAATTATTTTTATGTGCTGATATCAAAAATAATTTTAAAAAAATAAAAAAAATATTATTTTAATATATTTTCGAGTAAAAAACACTTTGAAAAATAACCGTAACCACGTTAAAAAAAAAATAGTCGGTCAAGTTTGCTAAAGAGATAACATTAGAGGCTGAATTTGAGATTTGGCATGACTAAAGTTATGGCAACTTCTTGTGACTTGTTACTCTGCCAATTTGGCCATTTCTGTATAGAAAGGGAATCTGTGAGATTAAAAAAAGAAAAAAACCGAACCACAAACAGCTAGCTAGCTTAGATTGTCATACTGAGCCATGATTGAGTTTGTCATTTTAGGTTGTCATAGTTTCTGATTAATGCTCTGCTACTGATACGCGCAAGTGCTCAAGATAATATATTCAGACAGAAAGCGCGTGCAGAAGCAGATGTTGTCCAATCCCATGAGAGAATCCAAGAGCCAAATAAACAGTGGTCATGAACTCATGAAAAAGTCCAAGAGCACTGAAATTGCATATTAAAAAAAAATCTAACAATTTTTTATTGCTTATTTATTGAGAAATCGGAATGGAAAGGCCAATAATTTTTATTTTTATTTTACCCCATGAAATTAGAGAGTACAGATAAAGATGCAAGTGTATCTCATGTTTAAATAAGATTATAGCTGTATGATACTATTAGCAATTTATTTATAAATTATTGGGAGTGTTGTTGCGGTTACTTTTCAAAATGATTTTTACTTAGAAATATATCAAAATAATATTTTTTTTATTTTTTAAAAATTATTTAACAATTTATTTATAAATAATTGGGAGTGTGGTTGTGGTTATTTTTCAAAGTGCTTTTCACTTAAAAATATATTAAAATAATATATTTTTTTATTTTTTAATAATCAATTTTAATATCAGCGTATCAAAATTATTTAAAAATATTAAAATAATATTAATTTAAAGCAAAGAAAAAATAAAAAAATTTTAAATTTTTTCAAAAATATTTTTGAAACGCAAAAACAAGCAGTGCAATCTAATATGCATATTTTTTTTTCAAAAACCAATGCCTATCAATATTAAGCGATAATAAAATACTTATTTTTTTATTTTTTATTATATAAATTTTATGAATTAATCATTATTTTATATATTTTTATATAATTATGAAAATAAATAATGGAGCATGATTATTTTTTTAACTATGATAACTTTTTTTTATTTTAAAAACTACATGGTTTTCATTAAAGCGAAATAAATTAATGAAAATGAACGTAAACCATAGAATTGTTATATATATATATATATATATATATATATATATATATATATATATATTTGAATTGCCATAAAACTATATAAAAATAGGTTTTGGAAATGCTCCTGAAATCACGCGGACAAAACAATATTGAGTTGTTTGAACGGCCTAACTTCTTCTTCTTTTGGCCCATCACCTTTTGCTTTCTCTTTTTAATTAATTGTATTTACAGAATTATTCAGTTATGTTATCACTTTTAAATAAGACTATAGCTTTATGATACTATTATCAATATTCTCAACTTGCTTATGAATTATTATATATGAATTTAATATGTATAATTTAAAAAAAAAATTGCTTATAAATATTTAGTGAGTATCAATATTTATTATTTTTTATTGTATATTTTTTATATAATTTTCTTGAATTAATCATTTTTTTTATTTTTTATACAATCATACAAAAAATTATGTAGCATGCTTTTTTTATTTTTTAAACTATGATATGTTTTTATTTAAAAAAACTTAAATTTTTTTCATTAAAACAAAATAGATTAATGAAAAAACTTAAACTGAGAAATATATATTTTACTCAAGAATATATACAGTTTTTCTTAAGTCAGCGCTTTATTACTGTCCATGTACAAAAAAAAAGATAGAGACAATAAAAATAAAATAAAATATAAAATAAAATAAAAGATAAAAATATAAATATAAATATATTTAGTAATGATGCACAATTTTATAACTCATTTTTTAGCCCTAAAGTTTCTATGTATTTTAAAAAGTTATATTTTCAGTACAATTCAATCTTTTAGTATTTTAATTTAAAAAATAAAAGAAAAGAGAAAATAAATGTAGAGAGTGAAGAAAAAAAAACAAGAGACTAAGGAGAGTATGGACTAAAATAATAGGGGAGAAATGTGCAAAAGAGAAAAATAAAAATGTATAAGAGGATTAAGCATAATTGAAAACTTATTGAAAGAGATTCTACAAATTAAAAAAATAAAATCTAATTAATTAGAAATTTATGGTCAAAAAGAAAATAATATAATTATCTAACATTATTTTTTTAATTTATTTTTTCATATTTTGCAAGGGATCCTAGATTATATAAAGAGGTGTCAAATGAACAAAGAAAATAAGAACATAAATTGAGATTGAGATGAGATGCCTTCGTAGAGAAAAAACATAAGAAAATTGTTAGCATTCCCGAAACATATATACCTAGCAAAAACAGAAATTTTAATTTTTTTTTGTTTCAAGGATCTTGTTAGATATATCTAAAGTTGTTTAGGGTTTATACAAAAATTACCTGAAGATTAGATGTTATTTTTGTCAAAGAACCAATTCAACCTAATAACTTAAGCTGTTAGACGAGATTCCAAAATATAATTTATATTATTCTCTAACAATTTTTATCTTTGAATAATTGCTTCAAGGGTGGGTTGTTGCAAATTACAAGTTGTTTTAGTGTTAAACTTTTAACAGTAATTCACACGAACCACTAATGAAAAATCTTTTAAATCCTTTTAGAAGAAAATGATTGTTATGCCTTTGAGTTCTAGTTCTTTTCTCTTGTGTTTTTTAGTGTTTTATATTGTTTTACTGTTTTGTGCAGAAGAAAAGAGGCATAACATTTTATTTATAGAAAAACCTAAAACCCTTATAAATGATAAAATATCAATTTATCCCTAAATAACATCACATATATTATTTCAAGGCAATTTTAGAAATTTATCATATCAAATTCTTAATTGATTTTTTAGGTTTAGAATTGCAATTCCTTGTATTAATTACATTTTAGTCTTTAATTTCTAAAATTTATTTACAATCAAATCACACTTGATTAATCATTCCAGTTTAATTTCTAACAAGTGATTCTTGTGTGTACCCATTAGATTCTCTAATAATTTGATCTCAATATAAATTATAATCCTAAATAAAATAGAATAAAATAAATTAATTTATTATCAATTCAACAATTAATTGATTTATCTTTGAAGATGAAGTAAAATGTCTAGCAACATGTTATAACTCTCAAATATTAGAAAAGTCATAAATAGTTAAAAAATTGATGAATATTAAAGATAAATAAATCTTTATTAAAAATTAAATATATTTATATGGATAAAATTAATATCACATGTAATCAATCAATTAGCTACATGATATATATATATTTAAAAAAAAAAGGGCAAAAGACAAGAAAACAACAAAAGAAAAACTCAAAACCATCAATAGCCCAGATTTGCTAGCAATTGACTTCAACTTCGCAGCCAACGATCTTCCATCTCCAGTGGAGGTGACCTACACTACCTTCAAAAGGAAGAGGAATGAGTTGGTCACAAGGTGGAGTGGTTCATGCACCTCCTTTTCCTAGTAGCGCGTGGAATCAAGCTCCAAAATAAAATTGGTCGTCTAGGATGTGTAGCTAAGAGTCATTTCCCTTGAAGAGATTAAATTCAAGAAAAGATTCTAACAGGCATTCAATATTATAATTATAAATTTTACAACAATATATGAAATATTTTAAAAATATTTTATTCTCTAATATACCAGTAAAGTTTTTTTATCCAAATTAATATAATTATATTTATTTTTAAAAAAACTAGAGCTATACAATGATATAATATACCCAATCAAAAATATAGAAACACATAAATGAGATTTGTGCAATTATAGAAGAGAAAATTGAGTCATTTACCTTAATTACATTTTTTAATTTTTTTAAAATAAAGCTTAATGGTTGAAAATTTTGAACTTTTTTCTTAAAACTTTCAAAAATTGTAATGTTTCTAAGAATATTTTTTTAATTTTTAAATCTTTATTTTTTAATAAAATAGTCACAGGATTTCAAATATTTTTAATTCCATTAACAAAGAGGGAGACAACCATTATTTTTATATATTTTTTGAAAACATTTCAAGGGAAGAGGGAGATGAACATTATTTTTTGGTTTTGAATTATCGAATAATTAACCTTTTCAATGCAAATTAAAAAAAAATGTTGTAATTGGGCATTTGATATATTAATAACTACTACCAAACAAGCCTATAATCTGCTCTAATCAGTTCCATGGAGGTTCCAAGCTTTTATCCGGCTAAAATATTTTTCTTTAAAGTTGTGTGAACCTATAAATTGAATTTAATTCATATGCTTAAATTAATTGTTGTAATTAAAACTTTTATAAGATATTAATTTGAATTCTAAATAAAATTCAATTCACAAAAAAATTGTAAAAAAAAAATCGATGAGAAATTCTCTACAGTAATTTCTCTTAAAATTAACATTAAAATAATCTTCCAAAAATAACCTTGAAAATGATCTTTACATTAGAAAATAACTTTTATATGAGTTTTTTTTTATTGAAAAAAACCGATAAACTTAAAAATGGTGGAGTAAATATTAATTTGGAAGGGAATTGTGAATGGGAGGATGGCTTTGGAGCAGCCTTCAAAACAGGAAGCCAATTGAACTACCTGAATCTGTGGTGCCTGAAGCTTACAGGGAATGGCAGGTTAAGGTTTTCCATTATTAGAACAGATATCTTTCAAAATTCCACTGAAAAGATTTTGATGGAGAAGTTTTTTTTAATAAATATATATATTTTGAATGTTTTTAATAAGTATTTAATAAACAATTAATATGAGATAGATTTATTTACATCTTCTCAAAAATATCTATATTTTATATCATTTTTAATAAATAAAAAAGTTCTTCTAACAAAAAAAATTATTTATATAAAAAATTATTTTTAAATTTAGAATAAAATAATCAAGATTGTTAATTTAATTAATTTACACGAGCATTCAAAATAATATAATTAAATTCAATCTTTTGGTCTAATATTTTATTTTAAGCATAAAATTTATAATATGTTTTATTTATGAATTAAACTTAATTAAAATTGGAATGAATGTCATTTCCAGTTACTATTTGGGTATTTGACAATTTGTGGATCCACTAAATAAAAGATTTTAGCTCTTCTAAAATAGAAAATATTGTATTTGATCGGCCCATATGGAAGATTCATAAGTCTTGCTGTCTTTAGTCCACTGCACCACCCTAGTCAGGACTTGGGGTTAATTTATGCAGTCTATATAGATCCTTCACGCTAGCCCACTTCAAAATCCTAACTTGGGTCAGGGTTTCTACGAGTTTTGCCGATCAACAAATATAGCTCAATATAGTGGAAATAAGTTCGTATTTTATCTATGAAACAAATTCGAGTTCTAATATTTTTAATTTTTTATAGAAAGTGATCGTACACAATTTTTCAATAATATATATAAATGTAAATACCAATGCGGACTTTTGCATGGAGCATGATGACATAGTTTCCATTAACACTATCCTGATTTGAGATGAGGTTTTATATCTAACCTAACTTAATTAGATTTTCTCTTACCTTCTCTCTCTCTTATATATATTTTTTTATCTCTCACTCGTTTTTCATCACCTTGTTATTTATTATACATATCTATATATTTTTTTGAGTCCTGATGAGTTGAAACACAAGCTTCATGCATTGCTCACCACACACAATATTTTTATAATTAACTAACATATTCTCTAATATATTTTTTAGAAGTACAAATTTGTTCCGGAAAGAATTTAAATGACAAAGTTATCAGTGTTCCAGTCCCATTTCCTAATACATTCATTGCTCCATCAAAGTACACGGTCCATCAGTAATTTATCTTAACATTATCTTCAAATGTTAGCACGTCCTTATCAAGAAGGTCAAACTTCAACGACTTGTAATCTTCCACAATATGCTTTGCTATATGGTTAGCAATCACACTTCTTTTTACAACATTTCTTGTCATATAAATAATGTCATATTCCGCCAACAACACTTATCACCTTACTATCATGCTTGATAGGTAAGATTTTTCACAGATGTACTTAGATGAATCTAGTTTTGAGATCAACCAGGTCATGTAGTTTATAGCATAGAATGTCTGAACCTTTTTGCGCTTTATACCAAAGCATAGCATAGCCTTTCGATTGCCGATTACAAAGTTTTACAATTATTGAACTTTTTGCTCAAATCATAAATAACTTGTTCTTTCCTCAATAACTCATCATTCTAGCCTAAAACACATCTCATGATTGTTTTGTCATTGTTAAATATAGGATTAATGGTCTTCCTGATATAGGAGACATTATCAATGACGGGTTTTGCAAATACCTTTTGATCTTGTCAAAGGCTTTTTCACAATAAATATCCTAAACCCCGAGATTTTTCTTTTTGAGCAAATAGAAAATCGGCCCACACGATACTATGAGTTGAGATATGAACCAGGATATGTAGTTTAAATGCCCAAGAAAGCTTCTTACTTCTTTCTCCATCTTAGGCGCCAGCATATCCTAGATTTCTTTTACTTTTTTTTTATCAACTTTTATTCCTCAACTACTTACTATAAAACCTAACATTCTTCTGGTCCTTACCTCGAACAAGCACTTTATGGGATTCACTCTTAATAGGAATTTCCACAGCCTTTCAAATAATTTCCTCCATAACTGCTTGTGATCTTCTTTATTTGATTTCATAAATATATTGTCCACATAGATTTCCACTTCTTGGTGCATCATATCGTGGAATAAAGTGACCATTACTCTTTGACACATGGCGCCGACATTCCTTAATCTGAGCAACATTACTTTATAGCAAAAGGTTCTTTAGGGTGTGACAATAATAGTTTCCTCCTCGTCTTCCTCTACCATTCTAATCTAGTTATATCCCGAGAACCCATCCATGAATGAATACATGATACTTTTTGGAACATTATCGACTAAGACGTCTATGTAGGGTAGAGGAAAATCATCCTTTGAGCTTGCCTTGTTTAGGTCTCTGTAATATACACACACCCTGATCTTGCCATCTTTTTTAGCAACTATAATCACATTAGTCACCCTTTGAGGATAATAAATCACGTCTAGAAATCCTGCATCTCACTGTTTTTGTATATTTGTCTTTACCTTAAGCAACATATCTACGAGCATTCATCTTGTCTTCTGTTTTACCAGCTTACTTCTTCCACTGAGAGAATCCTATGTACCACTATATTGATGTCCAAAACAAGAATATTCATATAAGTCCAGGCAAAAACATCCATGTACTCATGTAATGGAGAAATTAGACCTTTTTTTTCCTTGGTCGTAATAAGGGTACCAATCTTCAATTATTTCTTATCTTGTTCAGTACCTAAATTTATCACTTCTAGCTCTTCACTAGCGGGTTTCTAGGCTTTTTTAGAATTTTCTACCAACACAACAAACTCTTTTGTCTTCTTCTCCCCAATCTTTACCATCTACTGCAATTGTATTATTAAAATTTGGCCAATTAATCTTAATGGTATGAGTTTGTGAATTAATGAAACTTTTAATATTCTTGAAAGTGTAAGGCGTACTCATGTAAGTGATTTATTTGTATTGAACATAAGAAAAAAAAAATACACATTTTAAACACAAGAAAATATATGATCTCATTAAAATAAAAAGGCTCATTTGATATATATATAAAAAAAGAAGGTCCTGTGACATTTTGAACTAAATTGTCATCAAGACTAAAAACAGGTAGAAACAATAGAACATAACAAAACATTCGAAAAAAGGTAAAACATTAAAACATGACAAAACATTTCAACATGCATGGTAAAACAAGAACAATTACTTTTTGAACACCATAAAAACAGGCTTTATCTTCAAATTTTAGTATGTTTTTCCTTTAGCTAGCTTCTTTACAAAGGCTTTTACAAGGACATCATCGATGGTATATATAAATAGCTGCAACAACATCTCATCTTCTACTTTGAATTCACTTTCTTTAGTTGTTCCTTATCTTTACATCCTAAAGCATTGATGTAGAGGTTTGCTATACCAAATCCGATGAGCTCTGTAATTCTAATAAAAATCGTTTGGAGTGGTGGGATGATGAGCTCTTCTTCTTCTAGCTCTCTTCTTTCAACTTTTTCCATTATATCTTCCTTTTTTATCCTGAAGACTCGTTTGTAGTCGTCTTTCTTAGGCTTATATCTACTCATAAATCTTTGGTTACCACCTTCAATTTCATCAAATTGAATCCCTCAGGCATCCCAATATCAGAATCATACTGGAAATGAATCTTATGCTTCTAAAAGCAATTAGCAGCCGTCCTTACCACCTCCAAGATTTTTGGCCTTCTCAGCATCATGCCTTCAGTAACCCATTCAACATTTATGATTTTAAAAACATAAACATTCTCTTCTCTACATTATTCTGCCTCAATGAATGCTACAACCACATTCTTGATCATAAACATTGTCTCCTTAGCTTTAACAGTTACCATCATCTCATTCATAATATATTTCAGGCATTGGTGTATTGAGGAGGTTATTGCTCCAGCTGCATGGATCTATAGTCTTCCTAATAATATATTATAAGAAGGATTGATATCCATCACCTGCAATGTCACTAAGAACACCTGTAGACTCACATATAACTCCATTTCCAGGGTTTCAATTATTTGCCTTGGCGAGCCATTATATGCTCTCATTGTCATGGAATACGGTCTCGTGTGGGATCATCAATGGGAATTTCTCTCAGTATGTGTCTTGGCAGCAAGTTTGGTGTTGAACCATTGTCTATCAATACCTTTCCTTTTAACATATCTTCACATCACATTATAATGTATAATGACTTGTTATACCCAGTACCATCAGGATTCAACTCATCTTCAGTGAAGTATATATAATTCAAAGCCTGATTCTCCTCTCCACGTGCTCCATAGTTTTCTAATTGATATATTGAGGCACATATGCCTCATTCAACGCTTTTTGCAAAACTTTTCTATTTGGTTTGAAACTCAAAATCAATGATAATAATGATATTCTAGCAGGAGTCTTTTTAAGCTGCTCAACAACACTATATTCATTGTGTTTCATCAACTTTAAAAACTCATTGGTCTTTTTTTTGCTGATTATTTTGTTCACCTCCCTTGTCAGGTCAATTACTTTTTTCCCCTAAGCCTTTCTTTGATTCTCAAGTTTTTACAAGGTTAAGCATCTTTTGTTTTGGGTTAGACCTCCGAATTCTACTTGGAAAACAAGCCCTGGTTGCGTGTTCCGAAAGAGTACTCATAGTTATGCAATAAGGCATTTTAGTTTCCGTTATTTGTCACTACAGGTTTATACAAGACTAATTTAGGCAACCCTTTTGTAATAAATTGCACTCTGCATATTTTTTTTTGTTTTTTTAGGTTTATCTACCATGGATACCTCTCTACCTAGTCCCTCTTCAATTCTAAGAGTTCTTTAAATCATCATTTGTATCACCTTATTTTTAAAGCCTTCACACTAGTTGATTGTATGGCCTTTTTCACTATGATACTTACAGAAATCTCTGCATGTTAATCCTTCTTTATAACTACCCTTCTTGTACCTGATTTTTGCTAGCATTTCATAAAATCTATCCAATGACACCTTTAAACTCTTTGGACCATCCACCTCTAGTGTGTTTACTGACCTATTATTTAAGGCATGATTAGGTAGAGGGTTTGTATTTACATTCAGGGCCTCCTCAAATGTTATCAACTCATATTTAATTAATTGTAGGAGGTTTTTCTTAAAGGCATTACAAGTATGAAAATTATGTCCTGTAATGCCAACATGGTGCTCATAGGTGAGGTATGACTTATACCAGTTGGGGTAGGGTGGCTACAATGGTGTGAGCGATATCGGAGCTACCTGTCTGATGTTCAATAACTTTTGGTGCATCTTGTTTAAGAGTAATGGTAATAGGGGTAGCTACGCTCCAATGTCATCTGGAGACAGAGGTGGCGCAATGTTCTTTGGAGTGAGGAAATCAACAAGCAGATGTAATGTGATGATGACATATTTGTGATGGTTCGTTGAATTTTTCTTTGGTATGTTTTCGACTTGGATGTTGATTTGGTTACTTTGTGCTTCAAGTTTTTTATTTAGCAATTTAAGATGGAGGTGATAGGGTGTGTGGTTTTTTTTGTCTTTATAGCCACCTTCAATATAATCGACATCCTTCTTCTTCCCTTCAAATCTTTTTTTCTTAGTTGGCATGGAGATTCTGCCACTTCTTATTCCCATCTCTATACGCTTAGCCACGGCTACAGAGTTAGTGAATTGTTGTATTCAATTATCTATCACATGCTTGTAGTACGAAACCTTGAGTGTATTTGCAAATAAGGTAACCATTTCTTTATCTAAGAGTGGAGGATGTACTTCTACAACTAGATCCTTCAATCTTTGAGCATATTCTCTCATGCTTTCTTTATTCCCCTTCTTTATATAAGATAGATTGGTTCTATTAGGGTTAATATCCATATTATACTTATACTTCTTGATGAAAGCATCCATTAGATCTTTCCAACTTCAGATCTTCATGTTATCTAATCTCATATACCAGCTCAACATTGCATTACTCAAATTGTCCTGAAAGAAGTGCATTAGCAGTTTTTCATCGTGCACCACTTATGCCATTTTGTTGCAGTAAGACTTAAGATGGGTGACAAGGTATTGGGTTCTAGTGTATTTGATGAACTCGGGAACATAAAATGTTTTTTGTACAACCACGTTCGGGACTAGACATATTTATACGGCTTGCACCAGATCATACAAATCCACCCCTTTGATAGCCCTTATTTTGGCTTCTAACGTTGTCATCTTACCCTAATCAATATCATCAAATGATTTCATTTTATGAGATTTATTAGCAAATGCATCAATAACGTAAGAGCTAGTGTTGGTATCATTGATGCAAAAATATTGTATTATATTGGGGTTTCTAACCATGTTCACTCATCCTTTCCTCTGGCTGAATTGTTGCTTAAGTTCGAGCAAAAATGACAGCATGATTGGACGAGCCTTTACCAAATGTATTTCTAAGTGTTTGCTCGAGCAAGCTAATAATGCAAGCCATGCAAACCTTTAAGGAATCCAACTCTTCTTGGAAATGAGAATCACGATGAGTATGTTCTTCATCTTTTATATTTCTGTGTCGAATTCGGGTGTTGTAAACTCTACAAATTTGAGCTTTTCAGGAACCTATATTTCAACTTATACATGTATGTGATGATTTATAAACAAATACATGATTAAATGCAAGATGATGATGCATATACCAATATAAATTAGATATTGTTAAGCCTTTTCAAACTGATTCGTGACTTTCATAGCTCCTTGACAGGATTTCTAAGTCCAACTGGTTGCTGTAAAAGAAGCATTTGTCAAGTTTTTATCATGGTTCAATCCCAAAACACATTAGAAAGAAAGATGGGTTGTAACCCTCTCATAAATAAAACAAAAGTTCATAAATTGTTTAGAAATTTTAAAATTCAAAATCTCTATACATCATTACTCATAAAAAGCATCTCCTCTATTTGTTATGTTTCTAATAAAAAAAGTGATGATACTCATGTGTTATCAGTACTTCACAACATCATTTCTAATTTATGTGACCAGTTATTATAATTTTTTAATATAAAAGACTACTTGTTCAATTTGTTTTGTCATCTATCTTATCTTATTATAGAACAAAATATTATATTTTACCAGCACCTTATTACTGATTTCCTTTGAATCTCATCAATGTGGTAGGCTTATCTGATGATACATTAATAGCGAATTATAATGTATATTTTGAGCATACATACGAGTTTACTCTTTTAAAAGGTAATTGGGTTATTAGCACGTGTGCATCTCTCACTTTGCCTACCTCACACGTTTTACACTTTCTAGTAGCAAGATACGAGTATAGGCTGGCATTAAAACATTGCAAGCATTACCAACTAGCCTCTAAAAATGTGACCACCCTATTTAATTACTTCCTCCGTATATTTTATTTGTCTACGTTTCTATTTTTAGTGTCCTAAGATACTTGTAGAAATACATTATAAAATGTTTAGTTTTCTCATTACATCTCTCATTAAAATCATATTTATTCTCTGTTTTTTTTTTAATTTTTATAAAAAGCTAAAAAGGAACGAGTACAAGGATATTATTGGAATATTGTAGCAAGTTTAGATAATGTAATATTATATTTATTGTGTTTCCGTAAAAAATGAAATAGTACAAATAAATTGAGATGAAGTGTAATATTACCTAAAAAAATATTACTTCAAAAGAAAACCCATTTATCAAAACGCAAGGAAAAGATCCTTCATCTTTTCGTCCTTATCATACTCAAATAAACTTCAACCTTTTTTTCCTTTAAATTAAAATTATATTTGGAATTTTTAAAATTGAATTGAATTTAAAAAATTTAACGAAATCTTATGTTTGTAATCTTTCTAGTATTAAAAATTAAATTTTAAATATAATTTAATCTCTAAAAATACTATAAAAATCAATCAGAGATTAATCTTTTTGATTTATAATTCTAAAAAGAAAAAAATCAATATTAAAATTAACTTTTTTAAAATACTCATCTAGATTTTTTAAAAGATCTTTGAAGAAATAAATTGAAAGTAATGAGAGTAATATAAAAAATAAAATAAAATGAATTTTATTTTTAAAAAATATATAAATTTTATTTATTTATTAATATTATAATTCAATTCAATTACAATAAAAAATTAGTTTAAAATGACATGAAAAAAGAAGTTCTCAAGTATTAAATGAAAAATCACCATCGCAAAAAAAAAAAAAAAAAAACAAATTGCTAGCATAACACAAGCTGGGCCATAAAATGTCCGGCTAGCCGTAAGGGCGGAGGTAGGGGCCCAGCCCCTGCAAATATTTTTTCCCTTATCTTTCCTTGAATAATTATAAATATAAACCCTAATTAAAAATGACCTAATATCCTGGCTTCTCCCAGGTTCAGTGACGAGTGTCTTATCCGTCACCCCCGCTCAAATTAGCAATCCAAGTAGTCCAACCAGTTTTCTTCTGCGTCCCAGCAAACTTTATGCCGACATCACAGCCATTGCGAGGCCAACACTTGTCACGTACCCCACTGAAAGCCCCATCAAAAACTCCATCACACAATCTAACAATAAGTCCCACCTCACCAAATAATTAGCCAAAACAAGGACGAAGAAAGCAACACAGCAATCGAGACACGCGTTAACTGATGCATTGATGAGTCCCAGCTGTAACCCAATCAATTCTGACCTCCAGGACCTGCACCTGCATGTGACTGTACGTCACCGCAGCCCCACCATGTAGCTTCTCTCCTCCACCACTCAAGCCCTCAAAAACAAGAAACCTGCCCATTATAGCTAGCTTAGCCCATTGTAGCTACTTTCACTCCCACAGCTTGTGTTTTCTACTCATGGGAAATTCTACATTGCAACGCTATTTCACCTTCTTGATATTCCTCTTCACTATCTTTCTTGCTTTCAGTCCAAGAATCCAGGCTCAAGTCGATGAAACACGCTTGAAGGCAATGGGCGACGCGCTAGAATGGCCGATGTCCATGTATTTCGATGAAAGTAGTGAGCTTGACGGTGGATTAGTGGATCTTGATGACGGTGAAGAAACTAGTCGTAGATCTTTACTTTGGAGGAGAACGCATTACTACATCTCATATGGAGCTTTGTCTGCCAATAGAATTCCTTGTCCTGCAAGGTCCGGTAGATCTTACTATAGCCACAACTGCTTCAAGTCTAGGATACCTGTCAATCCCTACTCAAGAGGGTGTTCTAGGATCACTCGTTGCCGGAGATGAGTGGCGGGTTTTGCTGGGTTTGTGCCTGAATTATCAAACGCTACTAGTAGATTGTGATGATATATGCATGTGCTTGTGTATTACTATTTGTTAAAGCGGGAATGTTTTATGGGTTCGGACCATTTTGCGGCATTATGCTTAAGAATGCATTAATGGTGTTTTTGTACGTGCCCTAATAGTGTTTATATAATAATATAGCAGTTAAATTACTACTACTAAATTGTGGCATCTACATTTGTGGATTCATTTGTCACTAATTTTGTTTGACCAAGATTTATTTAGAGAGGGGTAAAGAAAGTGGTGGCCGCAGCAGCACAAACCATCCCCTCTCCACGGCCATATGTAACAGGGAAGATCATTAATGGCAGAGTACGTGCTGCTTTAATTTATTAGATGGAGATTATGAAAGCATTTTCGTATTTTTAAAATTATTGATTCTTTTCTCATTGTTTTTTTCAAAAAAATAAAAAATATTTGGATAAAAACATCAAATTACAAAGGAAAAAAAAAGGGATGGAAAAAAAAAATTCACAGTAATCTTACACAAAAAGGGGCATTAAAAAAAAACAAAACAAAAACTAACACCAAACCATTGCGAATTTTTTATTTTTAAAGTATTTTTTAAAAATATATTAAAATAATATTTTTTTATATTTTAAAAATTATTTTTAATAAATTAAAAATTAAAAAATTTTAGCTTTAGAGGATGACGAGACTGTAACGGTAGGCATGCTCAGAGATAAAAGTATTTGGTAAAATATTAACTCTCCCAAAAAGTGTTGTCGAAGTTTTTGATTGAAAATATGACGGGCAGAGCTGTTATCAATAATATTACAAAAACAGGCATCCCTTTTTTGAGTATTTAATTTAGAGGAAGTGATAATTGAAAATATAAATTTTCTAAGAAGAACCACATCATATATGCTAACATACGCATATAAGTACATTTAAATAACAAAATGTCATTCTAAAAAAAATCATAAATCAATTAACAAGTACATATAATTAAATTTACAACATATAAGTTATGACTAGCTGTTGCAAGACACTAAGCAACCATTTAAGGAACCTACTCAAGGATCATAGTTATTAAACCCAGTTCGGGGTTGACCCGGCTAAGGGATCGGGTCTCGGGTTTCATGAATTAACCCGAGTCAACTCAGATCAACTCGGAAAATTTTAAAAAAAATTAAAGTTTTAATATTTCATATGAAAAAATTAAGAAAAAATTCATATAAATATAAGTTATACATTTTGTAAATAATGAAGTTTAAAATAATATTTTAAAAAGTTTTTTTATCTCACATTAAAAAGATATATTGTTAAGCTTTTAAGTTAAAGTATTTAAACCAAAAAAGTTTTTTATTCCATATTGAAAAAACATAGTTTTTTTCTTGTGAACATAGAGTATATATACTAATGAGTTTCAAATCTCACATTAAAAAAACATAATTTTTTTCTTGGGAACATAGAGTATATATACTAATGTGTTTCAAATCTCACATTGAAAAAAAGATAACTTTTTTCTTTGGAACATAGAGTATATATACTAATGAGTTTTCAATCCCACATTGAAAAAAAATAATTTTTTTTCTTGGAAACATGGAGTATATATATACTAATGGATTTCAAATTCCACATTGAAAAAACATAGTTTTTTTTTCTTGTGAACATAGAGTATATATACTAATGTGTTTCAAATTCCACATTGAAAAAAGATAATTTTTTTCTTGGGAACATAGAGTATATATATTAATGGGTTTCAAATTCCACATTGAAAAGATACTATGTTATCCTTTTAAGTTGAAGTATTTAAACCAAAATTTTTTTTTATCCCACATTGAAAAAACATAATTTTTTTCTTGGGAATATAGAGTATATATACTAATAAGTTTCAAATCCTACATTTGAAAAAAAAAACAATATTGGGTCTTGGCCAGGTCTCGCCCGAGTCGCCCAGGCCACGGGTTGACCCGCCGGGTCGACTGGGTTTAACCAAGTCATTGCACTAACTAGTCTTTTGACAAACCCGGACCGGTCCAGCCCCCGGATCGGCCCGGTCCCAGGTTGACCCGTCGAGCTAATTCAAGTTTAATAACTATGTCAAGGATTACTCTCCCTCCCATCACGTGCAAGAGTTCAAAAGTCATTGTCATGATGGAACTTATTTCACATAGAAAATTAATATAAAAATAATTTTAAAAACATTGTCATCATGACACAAAACAGATAATAGAAGTATTTACTAGATGTCATGTTCGTGCAATGCCGCGGGCTTGTGACATGTTTGTACGTTATCGTGGATTTGTGGAAAAAATAAAAAAAAATTATATGGAGAAAATTGTTGCAATCCACAATGCTTTCAAGGAAAAAACTACAAAGCTAAATTCTTAACCAGATTAATATTTAAAAAATAAAATGAACATAGAAAATTTTGGAAAAAATCATAACATAAAAAACGAAAGGAAAAAAAAACCATGCAGGGAAACACTATAGCAATCTATAGTGTTTCATGAGAAAATCTACAGTTGTAATTCTCAACCAACTCAATATTAAAAACAATAAAATTGATAAAGATAATTTTGAAAAAATTCATAACAAAAAAAAATCATGTGGGGGAACACTGTAGCAATCCATAGTGTTTTAAAGAAAAAAACTACAAAGCTAAATTCTCAACTAGCTTAATATGAAAAAAATAAAATCGACAAAGACAATTCTGGAAAAAAAACAAAAAAAAATCATAAAAAAAAACTATGTGGGGAAACACTGTAGCAATCCACTGTGTTTTAAAGAAAAAACTACAAAACTAAATTTTTAACCAACTCCATATTAAAAAAATAAAATCAACAAAAACAATTCTGAAAAAAAACACAAAAAAATTGAAAAAAAAATAAGATAATTTTGGAAAAAAAATAAAAAATAAAATGGAAAAAAAACATGTGGAGAAAGTTAAAGCTGAATTCTCAACCAACTTAATATTAAAAAAAAATTCGAAAAAGATAATTCTGGGAAAAAAACATGTGAGAAACACTGTAGCAAAACAAAAACCATGTGGGGAAACATTGTAACAATCCACTGTATTTTTTTTAAAAAAAACTACGAAGCAAAATTGATAAAGACCATTTTGAAAAAAAAAGAAAAAAATTCATAAAAAAAAGCCATATAGGGAAATACTGTAATAATCCATAATGTTTTAAAGAAAAAAACTACAGAACTAAATTTTTAACGAGTTCAATATTAAAAAAAAATAGACAAAGATAATTTTGAAAAAAAAGAAAAAAAAAAGAAGAAGACAATCTTGGGAAAAAAAGAAAAAAAAACATGTAAAGCCCATGAAAAGAGAAAAAAAATGAGGAAAAAAAACAAAAAACAAATAAAATGAACAAATAAAAAAAACATGTGGCATAAAGAAAGCTACAACACTTTTCCACGCCTTTTAGAGTATTATTTAATATATTATTTCTTTACTTAATGGTAAAGATATATTTGACTTAATATTTACGTCACCCAAAATTAAATTCCTCTTTATATATTTCAATGATATAATACAGAAATATCCATTCAAATTTTTTTAATGGATTTTATTAAATGTTGAATCAATGAATTTTATAACCTTTTGGACTAGTTTATTTGTATTATGATTATAATAGAATATTTAAATAACAAGTGTTTTTTTTTTTAAATATATGAAAATAATATATATATTTTTATTTTTTAAATTTTATTTTTAACATTAAAAAAATATAAAAATAATAATTTAAAACTAAAAACATTAATTGTTTTTTAAAAAAACTGTTAAACCGCAAGTCTAAAACAGCTTAACACTATCTTAATTCCAGCCATTCCTTGTATGGCGGAGGGAGTTGATATATGTGAGGGCTAAGGAGGCCCAGTTACAGATAAACTTGATTGAAGCTCTAGTTGCTAGTTAGACTGGAAATTAGGCCTTGTTTGGATCTCTCTCTGCTTCTCATAACTTTGGACAAGGAAGCCCACAATTTCTGCTCCTCTTTATCGTTTTCTTTTATGGTACGGTACTCTAAAAACACCATAGGTAACTTTAATTTTTTTTATCCAATTCCTTCTGTTTATTATTTTTTATTTAATGAAAATTTATATTTTATTTATTTTACAAATAAAAATTTATTTTAAAACAGTTTTAAAAAATTATATTTTTTATTTTTTTAAATCATAAATAAAAAAATATTTTTAAATAAGAAAAAACCTACCACAGACACGTAACTATTAAGAAACAAGGATCTCGTCTCCAATAAATTGTTTAGTGTTTTTTTTCTGTTGATTGTTGAAAAGCAAAAACAATGGTGTGGAAGCTACAAGTCAATGCTGTAAGATTGGGTTTCACACCCAGAACCTGAGGCCAAAAAGTCAGAGGGCAGAAAATCAACCCTTCGTATAGGCACAACTATCTTAAGATAATCCCTTGAAATAAATGTCAAGAAACAACCAAGGAGAAGAATAGTAAAAATAAATAAATAAATAAATAAATAAATGGCCATCAAGCATGAACCTAAATTATCCAGAAGGGCCATATAACAAAGCCTTGCTTCCTGGAAATTCCATGAAAGGAAAGACCTTCGAGCTTCACCAATGTGAACATATTTTACTTGTTCTTAATGGTGATAAATGTGAACACTGACTCTTCTTACTATTTGAATATGGACGATGACTTGATCCTCTCCTCCTGCGAAAGGTCTTACTTCACGCTCTTCTTCTTCTTCTGTTTTTCAGCAGACTTTTTCATACTTCTCCGTTTCAAGTTAAACCCACGAGTGGCTGCGTTTATAATAGTCAATACTCAAAGTGAAAACAAACATCTCGAAAGGAAGACCCCATGAATCCATGACGATGAGCAAGAGTCGCCTCCACGCCATTAAATAATCACCGTCTGGGCCCTCTTGTAGATGCGTCGAAGACTACAAAGCAAAAACACACAGAAATAATAACCTTTGGTAATGCGCAAGGGAGGGCAAAAGCACAGGAGGGGCAATGCTGGGGAGTCAAATCGAAGACGGCTGGCTAGTGGGTCACCGTCACACAACACACCACTTGAAAAAGATGCTTAGAAAACACAAAAAAAAAAAAAAGAATATTGTTGGAAATTGATTGACATGGCACACAAGGTGGCCTTAGAATTTGCGATGTTTGGTGGGCTTGGCTACTTTATTTTCGATTTTTAGACCCCTTCGTTCATGAATTTGACTTGCAAAACGACGTCACCCCGTCGGCTCAACTAACGGTTCTACGTATCTGAGCTACCGTGGACTAGTCCACGAAACCGACAACCAAATTCCCATCATTTCTCCTCCCTTTCCCCATGCTAAAATTTGACACTTTGGCGGCGATTCAGATTCTCTTTCAAATTGCCGAATATTAACTCGATTTTCATGAAAGAAGGCTGCAGAAATCTTTTTATTTTTCTGGTGCCATGCACATATCATAACCATCCAAACTGATGCGACCATAAGGTTTTTTTTTTAAAAAAACATAAATATAGTTGTGTTTTTTTGATAATAAAAATTAAAGTTGTCGTACCTTAGGTTTGACACCCGATTTTTTAATGTATTTTTTTAAAAAAAAATTCTTCAAAGAAACTTGTTTACAATGAAGTTTGATCAATTTTTGTTATTTTTAAAATTTTTATTTTATTTTATTTTGTTATGTGTGAGAAGATGAATAAATAAAAAAGAATAACAAGAATTTATGGATAAAAAATAGAGGCATTAAAAAAAAGGGACTGAATGAGTAGGGACTAAAAAAACATAATGAGAAAATTGTGCATAAGAGAAAAAGAAAAATAAATAGTAGAAAAAAATTAGAAAAATTGAAAGCGATCCTACATATTAAGAAGATAAAATTTAATTAATTAGAAATCCATAATTAAAAAAAAACAATATACATTACCAAACATTATTTTCTTCATTTTAGTTTTTTCTATTTTGTAGAGTAGCCCATACAATATAAATAGAGGAGACACTCAGACATATTCTGACAGATAAATAATAAAAGACAAAGACAAAGATAAAAAAGAAGAAGAAGAAGAAGAAAAACTTGTAAGACCAACAAAAAAGGAGAGGAGTCTGGATAATATTAATAGAAGAGACACCTAGATATATTCTGACATAAAAAAAATAAAAAACAGAGACAAAGATAAAGATACAAAAGAAAAAAGAAAAACCCTGGCAAAACCAATAAAAAGGAAAGAAGCTCATACAATATAAATAAAGGAAACACTTAGACACATTCTTACAGGCAAAGAATAAAAAACAAAAATAAAGATAATAAAATAAAAAAAGCTCTTGTAAGAGCAACACAAAATGAGACAAGACAAAAACTCAAATAACACTAGCCTCAAAACTATCGATAATTTCTCTCTCAATACATAGAATTGGATTCCAACCAAAATCCTTGTTTCCATCATAGATTCTCGACTAGACGCACAATAACTACAGCTCCCCTACCACCTCAAGCCAAATCCTCATAAAATCACATTATTGCTTTCTATATCGATGGTGTATATCATTTAGGATAGATTATTTGGCCATCGATCTCTTAGTATAGGTGGCAATGACATCGATATACACCATCGATATAGAAATCAATAGGGAGAAGAGGAACATTCATCCTAAAGGATCACCCATTAGAGCATTTAATAAACGCTCATAATCTAACCGGTTTATCCAGGTGTACAGTACACGTACCAATATTGCCTTTTCCCATTCTAACCACTTCGGTTTAGTTCTAAATGACTTATGTGACTTGTGAAGGCCAATTTTGAATCTCAATGTGTGATTTGTGTTTTCTAGTTCAAATAATGTGATTTCTAGTTCAAATAATGTGATTTCATTAATAAAAAAAAAGGAAAATTACCCTAGCATTCTATAATTTGGTTAAGATTGCATATGCCTACCGAGTTTAGAGAAAATAAAGTTTGCATCCTCGATCAAAGAAAAATTTCAAAATCGATGACAAGATCAAAATAACCTTATATTTATTATATTGAAAATTAACTCAAACAACAAATCACTTATTCTCTCTCATCAATCAACAACAAATCTTCTCATTAAAAAATTAATTTCTCTCTCTTCTCGAATCAAAATAAAACAAAAAAACTAGTGATTGTAATAAATTTCTCGCATGATTTTGTGGTTTAATGGGGTTATATCTTTTTTCTTCTATAATCTCACTCAAGTTTCATCCAAATCCAAATCAAAAGCAATAAAACTCATTTTTAGAGAATAATAAGGTAAGTTTTTCTTGAATCTAGGTTCTCTAGTCTTTGGACTCCTTTTGGAAGCTAGGTTTAATTCACAAGTTAAAAACATAAAAGAGAAGAAAGAAAGAGGCTATTTTCTTTTGGGGTTGAATTCATTTTTAGCCAAAACAAGTTTTGGGCTTTGGTTATCAGGTGAATAAAAAAACCTTTCTTAAGAGAACTTGAAAATTCTGACTTTAGTGAAATAGGTAATAAGTGGGGTCTTGAAAATTATAAAATTTTGGTCATTTTTAGACGAAACAAGTTTTGAACTTTGGTTAGTAGGTGAACAAAGAAACCTTATTTAAGAGAACTTGAAAATTTTGAATTTAGTGAAATGGGTACTAAGTGGGGTTTTGAAAATTATGAAATTTTAATGCTTTGGTGGGTTTGGATAGTAGGTTTTGAAGAGAAATAAACCCCTTTTAAGCTAACTATTGATCAATGGCAAAAGCTATGGATCCCTTGCTAGTCCATATTGGAGCTTAGCCTGATGAATTACATCATCAACCATGGGAGAGTTCTTGCTTGTGTGTTGGGGAAGTGCAAAAATCTAAAGAAGACTAATTTGGACGTGTGTTAGAGTTACAGAGTACAATATTATAGGTTTAGCATAAAAAAATAAATAAACTTCTCTTAATTTCTTTCTAACTTCCTTTAAATTTTTCCTTGCCATTTCTGATGAATAGTTCGCTATCTTAGATAAGTAATCTTCTCTTAATGATTATACAAATGAGAGTCTTAAAGTCCTAGATCAGAATTGTTCAATGCTTAAGTCTTTTCAGATAACTTTTTATGATGAATTTCCTTCATTTACACAGTTTTAATAATTGGTTTTTGGCTTTTCATTTGGAAAAAAGATCAAATAGGTGGCATTCTCATTATTTTTGGGTTTGCATCTCTTTAGTCATTATATGAAAAATAATAGAGAAGTTGTACATAATAAGATAATTTTTGTTGACTTTTTTGGATGTGCCAAACACAAGATGTAAACAGTTATGCACATACTAAAGTTTAGAAGGAAAATTATAATTTTTTAAAACTCGATAGTCAAGTGCAAGTTCGATCAAACTATAAGATGTTAGAGGTGATTTTACCTAAAAATAAGTAAATAAAATTTTACTCCCTCTTAAAAGTCAACTTGTGAATGATATAATTCTCAAACGGTTTTATCCTAGACAAGTTGAGTTTGGGTCATCTAATAAAAGAATAATAAATATAATATTATTTTTTCTTCAAAAAAATATGTAAATAAAATTTGTTAGATTTTAATTCAAGAATTTCCTCGTGGTTGGTGTAATCTTTAAAAAGATTATGTCTGCGTGAAGTCAAAACCTTATGCCTTTTTTCCAAAAATAAAATATAAATTATGTAAATAAAAGAAAATGAGTTAAAACTCAAGTAATTGTTTACTATTCCGGATCTCGCTCCCATAATTTAAAAATAAGGATTAGGCTTGATTATCTAGTCTTGATCCAAAATCATTGTCTTTAGTTCTAGAAATCTTTTACCATCAATTAGTAAATACAAACATTTAGTTTAGGTAAAATCTTAACATATATGTACAATAGGTATTTTTATTATTAAAAATAAACACAATACAACTTACTTTAGATAAGATATTTTAGGATAATTTTCATCATTCATTTATCTAACTAGCCCCTTACTCAATAATCTCTGAAAACTAGTTATGATTTCTAGCTACCATAAAACTAGGTGGTAATTTTATTTCTTTTATTTAACCCCTTTCACATATAGATCACCAAGATATCTCTTACAAGATATGTAAAACTTCTATACTTATTTGGAAAATAATTTGAATTAAGAAAGACAAGATTAAATAATAATAATTTGGTGAACAAGTTTGAGGTGTTCGAGCCTTACAATGACTTAAGTCTAATAATGATAACTTGTTTGCTTAATTGTTTAATATGATTTTTCTTAAATAATTTATCAGCCCAAAAATTCAAATCCAAATTTAAAATGGATTTTTATAGTTGGCCCATATTTGGTTGTTGTTGGCTATTTCTATGCGCTACCATATTTGAGGAAGTTGTTAACCAACTGATACCTATTCAAAAGCTAGGTGTCACCACCCACCATTAATGAACATACAACATTGAATCAAGACCTTTTCATCAAGACAACTCTTTTCATCTTCCTAAAAGTTCTCTTCTTTGTCTCTTGTGAAAATTTTATATTTCTATTTTTAGCTAAATATGACTAGAAAAACAAGCCTTATTACATTATTCCTGCATCAAACAACCTTTGCCTCAGGGTGAGGATAAGTCTTTTTAAACCAACCTTGTTATATTTGTTGCCCAATGACTCTTTCCTTGTGCCTTAAAATCTTTTTAGGTTCAGGATCGGGTAGCCCTTCCTAAAACAAAGGTAATTTTAAGACCAATTGCTCTTCTTCTCCAACCCTTTTCTTTAATAGTAACACATGAAAGGTGGGGTGCACTCATATGCCTTATAGAAGTTGTCTTGAGTTTTAAATGAATCATAATAAATTAGGCTACATTTTGATTTTCCTTTATGACATGTTTACCTATCGATATGGCTGAAGTTTGAAGTACATCCGACCTTTCTCTTTAATTTATGCTCTTTTTTTTTCATTTGTCTATGATTTCTGTTTGTTTTATGCTCATAACAGATTAAATTTGATGTTTTGTAAAATAGTAAACCTTTTTATGAGATGTTCCTTTACTACTTGATTGAGAGACAACTCAGTGATATAATTTATTCAATTAGGTGGCTTATACCTATAAAGTACCTCAAATGGAGTAGTTTGTAGGAATGAGTGGTCAATTGTATTATACAATCATTCAATTGTTGTTAACCATCTAGACCAGCTTCTAGGATTATCACCTGCAAAATAAAATAGATAGTTTTCTAGAGTTTTGTTAGTCATTGGGTGGTGGGTAGTAGACATGAGTGACTTAACTCATTGAACATTGAACAACTCATTCTAGAACTTACTAGTGAAAATAGAAATTTTATTAGTCGCTATATTTTCAGAGAGCCCATGTAATTTCATAACATATTGATAAAAGGCTTGAGTAACCATAAAAGTTATATAAAGGTGAGCTAATGCCATGAAGTGAGCATATTTAAACAATCTGTCAATCACCACTAAGATCATAATATATTTATTCTCTTAATGAAGTTTATGAAAATAGATAGTCATGGTTCTTCTAGGATAAAAAAAGGTTGCAATAAGTTAGAAGATTTAATATTCTCCAATTTGGCCCTCTGATAAACATCATATTATCATATGTATTTTTTTATTTTAAATTTCATATCTAGTTAAAACAAAATCCCTCGTAACTTTTTTGATGGTCTTTTTTTACCCAAAATGACTTATCACAAAACTGTTATGTATGCAATGCATAATTGCTATATTGAGGGGACATACTTTACTAATGTAGACTTTCTTTATACAACAATATGCTTCTTTCTAACTTTTGACTCAGGGCTTCTATGACATCTCTTTTGATATGTTATAGAATGTTCTGAATCTCTAAACCTATAATATAACTTTTCTTCAAAAAATTTACCTAATTTATCAAGAGGATTGTGACTCCCAATAAATCCTAATAACTACTTCCCCATGCTTTCTAGAAAGTGCATCAACTATTAGATTATCCTTGTTTTTCTTGTACTTTCCTCTAAAATCATGACCAAGCAATTTAGAGATCCATTTTACTGGATAAAGGTTCCTATATTTTTTTTTATAGCAAGTGGTTAAGACTTTTCTAATCATTTTATTTTATTTTAAAAGGTTGGACAAGCAAATAGGATCGCTTTTTTTTTTAATTGCCAAAACAATGACAAAAAGGTTTTTTTTTTTTCTTATAAGTGGACAACCCTAACTCCTTCCCTTTAATGCCCTGCTTAGGTAAGAAATAGATCTTTTCTTTTATCGTAGAACAACTCTAATTCTTTCTTTGGATATATCACATTCAACTATAAAAGGTTTAGAAAATCTAGTAGGGTTAATATTGAGGGATTGATTACAACTTGTTTTAGGCTAATAAAGGCTGTTTTTATAGAATTATCATAACCAAACCCCTCATTTTCTTAGTAATTTGGTTAATGGGCTTGTTATGATCTCATATTTGTTTTATATAAATCTTCAATAGTAACTGCTTAAACCCAAATACCTTTTTAATGTCTTAATATTTTTGGGTTTGTACTACTTGATCATGACCCCCACCTTATTTTTATAAGCCTTAACCCCTCATTTTGTTACTATTGCGTCTGTATTTAACTTGTTTGTATATCCATTTTCTTTACAAAAAGAACTAGTGTTTTTTCTTTTTTAAAAAAATTATTTCTTACAAATACTTTTAAGACTCAATTTTTAATGGGAAGCTAAATCTCAACATATTTAATGCAGCATGTATATATAAATTTAATTATTAGATATGTTATTGCACGAATAAGTAAAAATATAATTACATTAACTTAGCCTTCCAAATAATTCTAGATTGTTATTGCAAAAAAAATCAAAACATATATATTAACATACTCATCATCATCATAAGTAATAGTAGTCGGAGTAACAATAGAATCAATATTACCTTATTATATTAAAATACTCGGAAAAGTTAATGGAGCTTCACTATTCATAAAGCTCTTAGACATGTTTCATAGGTAATATGATTAAGGAAATTTACTATGAGAAAGTAAAAAATTATAAGGTATCATATAAAATTACTCTCATAAAAAATCTTAAAGTAATTAAAAACTAGTTTTTTTTCTTTTTCCCCTCTCTAGCCATCAAAATATAAAGTATGGAAGCATTCACAAATAAATCTTATTTTAAGATATAAAAATTTTAGATTTTTTCATGAACGAGGTACATGTGTATTATTTTTTTGAACTTGAGCACACAATTTAAAACAAACTCTAAGAAAGAATAATGAAAAAAAAATTGATTTGCAAATGAAATGGAAGTGATTTGAGAGTGCTGCAGTTGTTTCCTTTGTATAATTCAAACAAATAAATTCATTTCTTTTTTTTTTTACATTAAAAATTCATTTTTTTTTATTAGAATCGACAATTATATTGAAGATAACAAGCGATCCACCAAGATATTTCTTCTTGATGGTTGTGCGTCAGCACAAGAACTATCTAGTCTATAAAAAAAATCTTCAATTTGTGCACAAGATCTTACTTGAAGTATAAAACGAAACCTTGGAAGATTTGTGAGGGAAAGTGTCCCAAACTTCTCGTATAAAGCAAACCAAACACATCCAAGCTTCAAAATAGGCGGTGACAAATAATTCGTGTGGCTGTGCAAAGGACTGCCATTAGGTCGAGCAACCACACACCACACCCACCTAATAAGTTAAGCTCACTCATCAAACCTAACACTCCAACATAAAGGAATTGCCCGAATATTCCCCACCTTGTTTCATGTCACTTCATTTCATCGCATAGATATTGACAAAAGTGTGTTCCACATATACTAATTAGGTACTTACTGGTTCATTCCCTTCACTTGGAGTGATTCCTGTTTTTTTTTTTTTATATTAATATTGATATTTGGATCAGCTTGCGCGTACTATGATTAATTTTATGGGTTTTAAAGTTAACGACCATATAAACCTCCAATGGTCATCATATGAGCAACTAAGGACTCGAACCGAAGATCACATAGAGAGTAATTCATAGTTTTGATTACGTTTGTTTTAGTGTTTTAAAAATATTTTTGAAAATGTTTAAATTTTTTTATTTTTTTGTTTTAAATTAATAACTTTTTTATGTTTTAAATTATTTTGATATACTGATATTAAAAATAAATTTTAAAATATAAAAAAATATTATTTAATGTATTGTCAAATAAAATACATTTTAAAAAATAATTAGGTATATTCAACCACCAAAACAGGATGCTCCGCCTTGGCTGCCACCACCATCCATCAACTAATGAATCTAGATATGTTTTTGCGTGTGTGTGTATGAAGCACGTGATAAATATTTGAAGCACGTGATAAATATTTGAAGCACGTGAGTCAAGATTGGGATCTAGTTACCCGAAACGCCGTCCACTACTTCTCCGAAACCAGAAATTCTAGGCGTGTGTGTGGTAGTAAATAGATACAGATTAATATACATATTGATTGGGTCCCCAAGTCATGGAAACGCGGTGGCAGGCAGCGTAGTCTAATTCTTATTATTGTGTACAGCGTGACAACATGTGATGCCTAGCTAGGGCTGGTTGCGGCAGCAGATCGACCATACAATACAAACGTGGTATCTCTCTCCACTGCATGTTTTGTACTGATTATTCCAGATCGACGACCACTTGGGCTTTTTTTTTAAAAAAAAAAATTCAGAATTAGCTTCATATTTTTATGACGCGGCTGGAATTGAGGTGTGGCAACCTTCTCTTTCTTTTCTTGATATTTATGCCTTCACTATAATAACATCTAATAAATTTTAAAAATAAATAAAAACATTGGAGATAGACGAGATACTTCACATATATTTTAAAAGTATAAAAATTCACTCTTGTAAATAAATTTATTTTATATTGTCATCTTTGTCTCTCCAACTAATTAATTTTTTTTGTCTTGAGATAATAATAAAATATTATCTAAAATATATTTTAAAAATAATAAGATGCCATGTCATAACAGTTTGTAAAATTAAAATCTTTCCCAAGCATATGGGACAATTAATATTTGGCCAGTGTAACATTTTGGTAACATGCCATATATATAATCTTTAATTGAACGCCAGGAAACAATATTCTTACTTCCACCACATGTTACGAAATGATCTGCTAATAATAAACGTAGAGGTTTCTTTTCTTAATAAATAGGATTGTTGCAATATATATATATATATATATATATATATATATATATATATTCTCTCCCCGTATTTAAAAAATATATTTGAGAAATAAAAAAAGATGTTTCCATAAGAACTAAAAAGAAAAACTCCCAAAAAACAATTAATGAATTTTATTTTTATAGAAAAAATCTAACAGAAGGATCCATTCCAGTCTCTTTATTAGTTCTTATGAAAAACATTTATTACACTAATACAATTAATATCGTATTGTTTGACTAGCATTATTTTTAATATAATAAACAATAAATTTACATTATTTTTTATGGGTAAAAATCATTGTAATTTACTAATAGTATTTGTTCTATCGAATATATCTATTTGAATTTGATAAATTTTATGGTAGTGAAAAAAACAAATTGGGATATGTGAACCCATATTTTTATTAATTCATGTATATTCATGTAAAAAATAGGTGTTGAATTTTTAATGCTAAGATTAATACGAAATTAACCTATGAATTATATAAGTTAAAAATTGAGATATTACATATGGCATGTAATTGACACATAGACATAGTTGCGAGCCCCTAGCACATCCTGTTGCTATCGAAATGAACCCAATTTGTGAATATTATTATATTGGATCGTGTTCAAAAAGAAAATTATTATATTGGGTCCAAAAATTATGACCTAGCAGACCGTTTCCACTTGAGAAAACTCCCTATATAACCCACCGTTTCTCCTTTTCCTTTTCTCACACTACATGGTTTTCAATTTTTTTCTCTTCTGCAAACGCTAAACGAGCATGGAGTGGGTAAGAGGAGGCTGCCTTGGCTATGGCAGCTCATCCACGGTCCATCTTGCAACCACCAAAAAGTCATCTTCTTCATATCCTGCAGTGATGGCAGTGAAGTCCTGCAACCAATCAGACACCACCTTTCTCAAGAACGAGAGGGAGATTTTTAATGAAATTGGCTTCTGTCCAGAAATCATCCAATGTTTCGGCGACTGTCAAACTGTAGAAGAAGACAACGAACGTTTATACAATTTGCTGTTGGAGTATGCTAAAGGAGGCAGCTTGGCTTACCAGCTCAAGAAATCTGGTGGTTGCTTGCAAGAAAGTGATGTCAAAGACTACACAAGATCGATACTGAAAGGTCTGCGCCATATTCACTCAAAAGGGTTTGTTCACTGTGACATGAAGCTTGATAACATGTTGTTGTTCGAGAATGGTGAAGTGAAGATTGCAGATTTTGGGCTGGCAAAGAAAGCAGGGGAGAAACAGGAAAGAGTTGAAATTAGAGGGACTCCTCTTTATATGGCACCTGAATCAGTCAACAACAATGAATACGAGTCGGGGGTTGATATTTGGGCTCTTGGCTGTTCTATTGTTGAGATGGTGACCGGGAAGCCTGCGTGGAATAGTAAGCCAGGAGCCAATATGTTTGTGTTGCTGATCAGAATTGGAGAAGGAGATGAATTGCCAATCATTCCTGAAGAACTGTCCCAAGAAGGCAAAGATTTTTTGTCAAAGTGTTTTGTTAAAGATCCTACACAAAGATGGACGGCTGACATGCTTTTGGAACATCCTTTCGTTGCTGACCAAGTTAAAGAAACTGTTCCATTCAAAGAAGAAAGCGAGGAATTACCAACATCACCAAGATGCCATTTTGATTTCTCAGAGTGGGTTTCTATTCAATCATTATCGCCAATATCAGAGGCTTGGTCTGATGGGAAACTGGAATCAATATTTCCTTCATTACATTCATCTTGTTTGGCTTCACCTTCGGATAGAATCCGGCAGCTAACAGGTGATCGGAGTTGCAATTGGTGTGATTCTGGGTGCTGGTTCACGATTAGATGAGGCAGAGCTGGAACAGAGACCAAAGATTCAATCAACTGGGGAGATATATTCTCTCTACCTTTTTAAGTTATATCCAGCCATGGAGATTCCATTGATTTTTTATGTATATACCCCCCCCCCCCCCAAAAAAAAAAAAAAAATGTACATGAGTAGAACATTGAGCAGAGATTTGTTTTTAGCAGACTGATTTTTAGCTTATGAAACAGTCATGATTGGTGGCTTAGTACAGAGCATCATTTTTGTATTTGAGATACAGGTCAATTACATTTCTTTTCCATGAAAGTTGATCTTTTCCATTTGTCACTGTTATATATCCATTTTTTAAATCTGTTTCTAGAATTTGTGGCACAAAACAGTGCAGCACATGATGGATTTGATTTTATTAATAAAATCAAGTATTATACCTGTATATTTTAATACACAATAAGAAAATACAATAAAATATCAGGTATATATACAAAATTAATCTTAAAATGATGTATAAGAATCAAGTCCACCTATAAAAAAGCTTAAAAGATTAAACATAAGAGAAGATGTTGAAACTTATTATAAAAAAATATAGCATAGTTAATATTAAAGAGCAAATAATCAATTAAACGAACAATTAAAATCAATTTAAGATCCTAGTGAAGTTAAAAATATATTTTATTTTGATTTTTTCCCTTACAATCTTTATTTATTTTATAAAAATTAAATACTAATTTTTTAAAATATTGTAAATCTTATTTTATTTTATGAACTCACTTAACTATTTAAACTATTAGATTAAATTATTTTTTTAACATGATATTAAAGTATTGATCACCAAACGTTCACGAGTTTGAACCTTATAATCTTAATTTATTTTATAAAAATTAAATACAAAATAGTGTAAACTTGTATAAATTTTAAACTTAAAAATCTTTTATTTTAAAAGATATGTTAGAAAATAATATAAATTATATAACGTATTGAGTTAAATTGTTCCATGAGATGCTTAAGGAGACCGTTTATCACATAAACTCAAGATTATGCAAGGTCGATTCGGAAGGGTCTGCGTCATATGCACGATAAGGGTTTTGTTCACTGTGACATGAAGCTTGATAATATGTTGTCGTTCGAGAATGGTGAAGTGAAGATTGCAGATTTTGGGCTGGCGAAGAAAGCAGGGGAGAAACAGGGAGAGCTGAAATTAGAGGGACTCCTCTTTATATGGCACCTGAATCAGTCGACAACAATGAATACGAGTCGGGGGTTGATTCTTGGGCTCTTGGCTGTGCTATTGTTGAGATGGTGACTGGGAAGCCTGCGTGGAATAGTAAGCCAGGAACCAACATGTCTGTGTTGCTGATCAGAATTGGAGAACGAGATGAGATGCCATTCAGACCAGAAGAATTCTCTAATTTCAATTTCTTAATTGTTTTTACAGGCGGTGGTATAAATCACTGCACATTACTGATACGATCTTCCCCCCCTCGTAATTGGGAAAGGCCCCACTTATCAGATCTCAAGAATCACGGGAGCATCCTGCATTTGACAGTGTTTGTTGAAGACTTCTGTCACAACAACCACCATTGGAGTTCAAGAATTTCAAGTTCTTAACCCATTTAAACATTTCAGAAGAAAGAAAAGAATGGCCGACTGATATTTATAAGTTTTTTAGATTTTCCAAGCTGTGATTTTTATTTTAAATATGAGGAGTGGTTGTTAGTAGATAAAAAATATATGTAAATATAATACTAGAGCCATCATTTTAAACATAATAATAGAAAAGAAATTTAAGAAATTTTTCATAGATGATTTGTGTGAATTATTATTATTGAAAATTGAAGAATTAAACGGCTTGTGGTATGTGACAACCCAACCTTTAAAGAATTATTTAAAATTAAAAGAATTAAATTTTTAAACAACTTTAGATATATCTAAAAGAATTTTTAAAAATTTTAAATAATTTTATTTTATAATTTTTAACACATGTATGATTATTTGAGAAACAAACACCACCTAAATCACAACAGTCAGTCCATGACCGACAGCTTTTGTTGAAGAGTTTTGTCACAACAACCACCATTGTAGTTCAAGAATTTTAAGTTCTTAACCATTTCAGAAGAAAGAAAAGAATGGCCAACTGATATTAACTGCTACCACGTTAGGCTCATCCTAACAGATGAGTAAGAAAGACGATATGATGGGGATCGTCTAGCTAAATGATAGATCATATCTCTCCCTTGAAATTCGAAACTTGAGAGCATTTGCTTTATATAAATAATTATTTATTTAGGGCACCGTCAGAATCAACACCATCATGGGATATATAATACTATCCTTAAAATCACCATTTAATTATTAATCACGTGGTTAAGGAGTGATGATTAAGAAAAGAGTGTTAAAGTAATCTTAAATGGCATGCACGTTTATAATGCAGGCTGTCCCTAATCCAAGCTTTTTAGGCAAATTTCACATTTAAGATTTGATGCAACAATTCTCTTCTTGTCGTTGGTCTATCACGAGTTTGGTCCCAAATATATTCCAAATTTTACACGAGGGAGAATCTACCCATCGCCATTGATGTGAACAGCGTTGAGAAGGATGCATGAACATACAGTAATTGCTATGCCATTTCTACTTAGTTTTTGGGAAGTACAACTGGAATATTGTAGCTGCTTGTTTGGATCTTGAATAACATCGAAGAAATGAGTATACATTTCATTTCAATTAGGTTTTAAATGAAAAAAGATTTATTTTTCGTTTGAAAATACATTAAAATTATATTTTTTATTTTTATTATTAGGCTATCAAAACAATTAAAAAAATTAAAAAATAATTTAAATTAAAAAAATAATTTAATTTTCTTTAAAATTATGGTAATATCGGAAAAAACAAACACTGAAAATCTTTTCAGGAATGGATTTCTTCTTGTCTTTTAGGCCTAAACTAAAAATGGCCCGGATATCATATGGCTGACAGAAGTTCGAAGCAATTTAACCAGGCTTGGGCCTAGCAATCTATGGCCCGAAGCATAACAATATATAATTTATATATTTTTAGGTTTTTTGTTTTTTTCAAAATAGACTGCCATTTCATTTTCCGATTTTTAAAAATTATAGAAAATTAAAAATAATTAATTTAATTTAATTTATATAAAATATTTTAAAAAAATTTAACTCATGGATAAAATTGTATCCACGTCATGTAAATTTATATTTTCATGAAAAATAAATTAATTTTTTTGCTTTATTATTTGAACAGTCGGGAATAATTTTCTTCCTATGGGAATTTTTTCTTCTTGTCCATGTATTTCGAGAATCTTGATATTTCTCAAGAATATTTTTTTGTAATGTATAGTTTTATTTTCCGTGGATTATTTTTGTACTGCCAAAACTATTTTCAAACATGTAATGTTTTTTTAATCAATCTCTAAAGTTGGAGGGGGCATTCCGAAAGGCCTGAGGCCCCAGTCAGGCCAGGTCAAGTTGCTCAAGAAAACAAAACAAAAATGCAGTCCGGATTTAAGACAACATCTTAACCTAGCGATTTTGTTGCCCACTTCCTCGATTTGTTTCATGAACTTGTCAGATTCTTGCGTCGGTTGCATAGGTTTTTTTTTCTGGGTCAGTTATTTCAGGAAATTTTTATTTTTTCTCTTAAGAAAAAATAAAATTCCCTGATTTATTAAAAGAAAACGAGGGAACATTGAATATAAGGATCAATCTAGTATCATGGTTAGAGCCGGCTTATTTCAATTTTATATGTATATATATTAGATTATTTTAATGTGTTAATATTAAAAATAAAATTTAAAAAATAAAATATTATTATTTAAATATATTTTCAAATAAAAAATATTTAAAAAAACAAAAAATACTTAACTATTCTGGGTTATTAAAATAATAATAATAATATCATAAAATCCACCGACGAATCCTGCGGATTCTTTTAATTCCTTGTTCTAATGGGTCCAGAATCATCAACTACTGGGTACCAAGACAGTTGTCAGTATTTGCTTTTTTATTAAAAAAAAAAAAAAGAAGCTCAAATTGTCAAAGAAAAATAGTAGCAGAACAGTAATGAAGCCAAAGACTCATAAATTTGTAGCGTACATGCCCACTTTTCTGTGATGTAAACGAAAACGCTACATGGAGAGCTGTAACGAAAATGAAAAATGAAACAGTGTACTTATATCCCTTCTACATTTATGTCTATTTATTGATAAGTGCATTTATTCTTGAGAGAAATTGGCACATTCATTTTCTTAGGATCCATGACCACAGAGCACTCGATCCTTTTGTAGAATTTGGGTTTGACCAGCTTGCCTAACACATAAGCTCTTGATCTAACCATGAAGTTCAGTATCAATGGCACTGGTTGAGTTGGTGCACCATTCAAACTGCTCAAGCTAGCTCCCCCTCCATACAATGGAATTTTACTGCCTTTCACCGTAACTGTTAATGTTCTGTGACTCTTTCTTGATTGATAGAACTTGGATATCTGCAAAACCCAATTTGCAAGTCAAATATTAATGGAAACAATTACAGCACATATATATACATACATATACATATAGAGGGAGAGAGGGCTTAGTGCCTACAGTGCCAGTAGCCACGGTGAGTTCAGAGTAGGATAGGTCCAGAGGTGTTGATGTAACATGGACACCGAAAAATGTAGCGGTGTTGCGAAATGTGAGCTTCACTGTGCAGTTCATTGACACCATTTCTGTTGCAACTCCAGAGAAGTCCATTCCAGCGTGTACAATAAATTGATCGAAAATTATGTTCTACAAGCGGAAAATCAAGGCCCCATTTATCATTCCTTTGCTTGATCAAATATGATGTAATGATTAATAATGGTAGTAAAACAAAGGACAATGCTATTCAGTTTGTACCTTCATGGTGATGGTGGGTTTTTGAGGCCGACTTGCGCCCCAAAGAATCAAGGAAAACAAAGAAAAAAGAATCCAGAACCCCACGATGAAGGCAAGAAAATAACAGCGACGAGGCATGCCATGTGAGCCAATATCACCATCGAGAAGTCCTTCTTCTTCAATGGCATCAAATTCCTTCCAGGGTTTTCGGCCTTTGGGACCCGATCCATCGGCTTTATGTTGTTTGTGAGGCTTAAGGGAGGCAGAGTAGCGCGTAGAGGAGGACTCGCGCGAATGAGGGCCTAAGGAAGAGTTGGAATGAGAGTGAGGGGGTGAACCCATTGGGCTAAGTACAGGAGTAGAGTGGAATGAGTTCGTGGTTTTTTCTCCATCATGGGAGTCTCTTGATGGACTCTGCACATAGTATACAGGGCGGCGGGGAGGAGACGATCTTGCGGGTGATGATGGAGTTAGGCTGCTCACCTCTGAGTCTGTCTTTGACAGTTGAGCTGACATTGTTGTTTTTATTGTTGATTGAGCAAGTTATGCTAACAGAGGCGGAGTAGTACTGATTTTGCAGAAGATGCGTGAAGAAGTGAAGATGATAACAATTGGTTTGTTCGAATTTTTTTTGGTGTGGTGCAGGATCTCAAGAACGTACCTTATGGTGGCGCACGTTGTGTTGTGATTTGTTTTATGTTATCAAAGCCTTGTTTATGAAGGTTATTAATAGGGGAAGGTGGAGTCGACAGTAAAAATAGCTGGAATTGTCTACTTGATGTTTTTGTTTTATTGCAGATTCAATTTTTCACTATGACACGAGGAGTGCTGCTGCTGGTAATTTCCATGCTGAAATCATGCAGCTTATGGTCATACATGTTAGGAAATTAAATAGAAAGAAAATAAGGTCTTTGAATAGAAATAAAAGAGAAATTAAGTAAAATGGAAAAATGGTTTTTTTTTTTTTTTAATGATGGTGAGAATTATGTAGACGCATGTCACACACACACTTTACAAAAGATATCGGTTACCAAATATATTTAAAACAATTAATATTTACAAAAGATATCGGTTACCAAATATATTTAAAACAATTAATATTTACAAAAGATATCGGTTACCAAATATATTTAAAACAATTAATATTAATGTTAACCATTTAAACTTTGTATAGCACCATCAAAATTTTAAACAGTCAAATCTAAAATTTATTAATTATTAAAAATGACTATCATTAATTATAAATTTAAATCAATATTTTAATATTTCTTCACATGATTTAAAATTATTCATTCATATAATGAATAAAAAAATAAGTAATTAATATCGTGTAAAGAAGTGAGATTTACCTTGTGAGTTTGAATGTATACTTACTGTTAATAAATCTCAACTTAAAGAACCATAATAACTATGATATTTTGAATTGGTTCTCTAGACCAAGTTTAAAATTATTACACACATAACATATAATTGATTTTACAGTTTTATTGCTATTGTGTTTTTTTCAATCATGCTAACATATTTTGTCTCATAAGTGTTTTAAAAAATTAGTTTAAGTTTGTGCCATAAAAGACTTTTAAATAATTATTAAAAAAAAGGTATAATAGTAACCTCACCACCACCACTCTCTTAGATCAATCATCCAAAGATGTTTTGTGACAAAAACATCTAAATTTTGTTTTTTGCATTTGGATTTATTAAGGGATTAATTCTTCACCATCATCATAATGTGTATATATATATTCAAACATCTACATATGTTCTTTTATACTGCAAAACAAAATGATTTAGTTGTTTCTAAAACAAAAATTTCTCTTTTTCAAATCCGTATCCGTTTCCTCGGCCATTATATCTGCCAAGGTACTGTAACACCAATAGAGAGATCTTTAACCCTTAAAAATAAATTTCATGATAAGATCACTGATAAAATCTAATTGCAAAAGTTTTTAGGCAGTCTAAATTAAATTATGTTCTGGACTACTATCCCAACATGTGTGTGTGTGTGTGTGTCTATATATATATATAAATAAAATTGTGCTCTTTCTAGTCACCAAACAATATTGTTTTTACCTATTTAACTTTATTTATGGAATCATCATATATTTGAAGACATGTTTGCATTCTAGGTGATTAAAGGCCTTATTTCTATTTTTCTCAACGATTGAATAACTCCTTAGGACACCAAAACTATATTGAGTGGATCTGTTTTATTGTTTTCAGACCTGAAAAAATTCAAAGAAATAATACCATGAGATATCAAATGTCTAATGAATTTATATTTAATAATCATATGTATTATTTTTTTCATTAATTTTTTTACTCTTAGTGTTAGCTATAGTATCTTGGCTATCACAATGTATTAGTATAGATGATATTAGTTTAAAAAGAAATGGTATATCAATTAATTTTTTTTTGAAGCCACTTAACTTCTAAACTAACAACATCTAATGCAACCAATTATGCTTCCAGGGTTGAACGGGTAATTATAATAATTATATAATGTGAACACATACCCATTACTAGATTTTGTTTCTTCTTAACTAAAAATCCAATTAACATAACTAAATCCATTTATTATAACAGGAAAACCAATATAATAAAATGCATAATCAATAATTCTTTTTAGATATTTAAAAATTCTTTCTAAAGCATTCCATTATAAAACCATTCGGACTATATATATATTTATCTAATTTATCAACTGCATATGCTATATCAAGTCTAGTATGATTGGCTAGATGAAATAAAGATCCAATAATTTATGAATATTTAAATCATGTAGAGATTTGGTTGAGGAACCAGACTAGATGGATTTGGTTTAATGTGTTACCTTGATGGGGGAGGCAATACAATAACATTGAAGACGTTGGGAGTTTGCACTTTAATGATGGATAATTCTAGTGATATATTTGACAGCCGATTCAATGTATTCGGTTGAGAAGCCAAAATCGTTGACAAAGATTATTTGGTTTATTGTCTTGGAGGAGAGACATTATGGATGACTATTCTGTGTATTATGATGATGGATGATTCACAATGATGGAAGCAGAATGCTATTGGCCTTTGTTAGGTTATCATGTTGTAAGTTTTTAATGGACGAAACATACAGTAAAGATGGAAACAACATGGTTGTTACATTAATGAAAACAATTATCTGATGAAGTGTCTTGGGTACACATAGTAGGCATATGGACAGCAGGTTAGAGGGATTTATATTGGAATGCTACTTGTGTGTATGCTTAGGCAAGGTTGAGACTTGTTGAAAGAACTTCGACATAAAATTACGTTGATCACCAAAAAGGATTCTCATTTTGCTTACAGGTTGTATATGGAACAATTGGGGAGTTGAGTGGATTTTATGGGGATTCATGGATTCTTTAAACTAGTTTTGTATAGTATTATTCATGAGAAAAGGGATGAAAACCTTGGATGATTAAGAAAGTGTCTGCACGTCATTAAAATAGCCTTACGAGTTGACAAATTGGCGTGTGGGATTGCTAATGAATAGGAACGGTTTGTGTGTGGCTCGGGGAAGTCGCTTACAAATTCTGGATCACCACCATTTTTTTTAATTTAATAGAAAGATTGAAAAGACTACAAAACACATCAAAATAATTAAACCTTTTTAATATTTTTTTCAAAGTAAAGTGATTGAGTTAAAGAAAAACTATTGCTTTTTTTCAATAATTTAATTTCAAATATAACATTAACTAGACCAAGATCTTTTATATAAAAAAATTTAGACAAGAAATATATAGTGATATTTATAACTATAACTTGAAATATTACTACAAAAAATCATAATGTCTTCAATATACAAATAAAAAATCACAAAATTATTTTCATTTTGTTACTTGAAATATTACGAAAAATCATAGTTAATGTCTTCAATATACAAATAAAAAATTACAAAATCATTTTCATTTTGTTTAATATAAATACATTAATCAGCTATATTTATTTGAAAAACCATCAAATAACATGATTTGATCAAATTTTTCATGCAATTGTTTTGGATCTTATTTTAATTCATAATAAGATTTTACAAGTTTACACACTTTTTTATCTTAACCATGCACAAAAAAAAAAAAAAAAAACCTTCTTGTCGATTCATATAAATTTATTTTTCTATATCACCATTTAAAAAAATGTTTAAACATCTATTAGACTGATTTCAAATTTAATTTGTAGAAAGAAGATAAAGCAACTAATTAAGTATAATTATAGTGATTTTAGAAACCAATGCATTTGTGTCAAAAATACTTCTTGGTTGAATCCCTAGTCTTAAATTCAATAGATCCATCAGTTCTCAATTTTTTTCTAAAAACTAATTTACAATCTATTGTCTTACAACCTTGTGAAAAGTCATTTAAAATCAAGTCTTGTGAGAAAATAAGAATCTATAATTTCCTGTTTCTTACCAAAAAAAAGTCAATAGATATCATAGCTTTGATGTTTCATGTTTGTTTTCAAGGAAAAAAATTATAAAAATTAACACCAAAGTATTTTACTTTTCTATTTATTTTACTATTTCTATAATTTCATTAGAAGATAACCAAGATATTGCTTACCAAATATATTTAAAACAATTAAATGTAATAAATTAATTTAATCATAGATGTCAGCTTACTAAAACAATTAAATATTAATTATATTAATGTTAACTATTTAAATTTTGTATAGCACCATCAAAATTTTAAACAACTAAGTTAATAAAACTTATTAATTATATATTAAAAATAGCTATCATTAATTGTAATTTTATATCAAGATTTTAACAATACAACTCATCAGCTGCAGCAGTTCTTGTATTAACATAGAGGTCCAAGTTGCTATCAGGTAAGTATTTTGTTTTTGGCTCTAATCTGATCAAGTCCAGTATGCTTTTGCAATATAATTGATTCGAATAAATGCTGTCTCGGTTAGACACCAATGCCTGTTTCTCTTTCGTTGTCTGTGTTCATTATATTGAAGTCTTGGAGACAAACCATCTAGCCCACAAAATACAAGCATTTTGGAACGAATCTAAATCCCTATTTGAAGCAAGGCTACACCAGAAGCACAAAATCCATATCATGATCTGCGGGATCTAACTATGAGTGCTCTTCTAGATGACTCTTCTCCGTCCTCACATGCCAGGGCCAGGCTGCCAAAAAAATATTGGGTTGACCCAGATGGGCATTGATTGCTTTTACGCTTTTCTGAGCTCATTGTCACATGATATATGGTTCTTTCTTATTATTATTGTACGTTATGGTCTGACCAGTGACCTGATTCTCCTCTTCTTGTCAAAATTCCCAGGTTCTATGGCGGGCTTGACATGAGCCCTGGACAAAGATACGAGGATTGCGGGTCTCAGGCCTTGCTGAAGAGGAGAAAGCTGACCATTCAAGTTATTATTTGACTCAATATGGTTCTCGTGTGATCGACACCGAGATCTACTTTTACTAGCTGCAAACTGATCAAGTGTAAACTGCTGTTTTAGTCAGCATGTGGTTCTGCTAGCTTCCACATCCTACACGAGAGATGAAAATAAGTCGCAGAAAATGTGGGTCAGATGTATGGTTCTTTGCTAGACAAGGGCTTCAAGATTGGACAAAACTATGTATTTGCCTTCCGCCAATGGAGCACTGAGCAAATCTTACATGAATAAACTGTGTTAGAATATTGGTTTATATATCATGCAGTAGGTCGGAACAAATTTTTTTTAAAAAAATAATATTATGCATCTCTTACATGTTTTTAGTAGTAAAAGAATTTTAATTATTAACTTATAATTGATTTAAGTGGTCAATCTTAAAACCTGTTGATCTAAATCAATATCCAGCTAAAATTTTAAATAATTTTAAAATTAAACTATATGAAAGTTGATCTAATATGACTACATTGATTTAACAAGTCTAAAGATAATCTAGATAACCAATATAACATTGTATGATTTAATATTTTTTTTTCTTTTCAAGATGACATCTCTTTAAATACCAAGACAATGATATATTGGATTGATTCGGATCAACTTGCCAAACTCGACACTTGAGTCATGGACCCAAGTGAATTTAATAAGTTTATCTTTTGAAATAGTTTTTTATTTAATTACATAATAACAGAAAAATAGATTGCAGTAAAGCAACTGAATTAAATTAAAAAAAATTATGATGTATTGTAAAAAAAATATTCTTGCTAATATTACAAAAATATTTCTATTTTCTTGTTTGAAAACAAAGTAAAAACCAAATGGGATTAAAAAAATAATATCTAATATTTTATTTATTTATTTATTTATTAAAATAATATAAATAATATATTTGAATTCATTAATTTTTAAGAAATTAATTTTTTTATGTTTTTTTTAAAAACAAATAAGTTAGGTATATTTGCTTGAAGAACCCAGCATGTTTAACTTATATATATAAAAAAACGTTGTTAGCCCAAGCTAGTGCTTGGGCTTTTTTCTTCTCTAAATGGGGGTCTCTTGGCAAAAGTTGTGCCATTAAGATAGTTTTGGACTTTGATATTGTGTAAGAAATAAGATTGAGGTTGAAAAATATATTTTTTCTTAGTTTGATTTTTGTTTTTAATCAATTTTGAGTCAATGAATTAGTTTTTTTTCTTGATTGTAAAGGTGTTTTCTTGATGTTTTTAGATTACATTATGTTAAAATTTAAATTTTTAGGTCAAAAGATACCCGGCTTGATTGTCTAACCTTTCTTTAGTTTTGGACTAAATTGTTTCATTGCAAAACTATAGAGACCATAGAGGAAATTTGAAAATATTTGAAGGCAAAATTAACTGAAAGGGTGGAGACATCAATTTTTTTTTCTAGTTTTCATTTATTTCAACCTTGATCCTTTCATTTTCAATTTTTTTAAATAATAAAATTGAATTTGTTTTTTTAAAATCAAATAGCAACCTTGATACTGAGATATATTTTATTCTAAAATTAAGATAATCATATAAAAAATCAATCGAAGTAAACAATCAACCCATATCGCAATCAATACAACATCAAACAATAATTAAAAATAAAAAAATTCACTGACGGAAGATAAAAAACCCAAAGAGGACTAGAGTTGAAATCACACCGGGCTTATTAGTCCAAGATTTGCAGCATAATGAACCTTTGAGTCCAAGGCCCAATGGCTAATGGGTTCACCCATATCTTGATGGGTTGAAATATTCATTATCAACATGCAGAAAAGAAGAAGAAAAGAAGCATGCAGTCCTTTCTCAATTTCTCTGCTTCTGAGAATCTCGTGCTATGCTCGTCTTTAGTTCGCTCGGAAAGAATTAAATTCTTCTAATCAAATTTCTTCTCCTAATAGATAGATAGCATCCTGCAATCAATACTCTTACCGTTGAAAATAGATTACTGCTCATTTCAAATCTGCCGTTAGGAAATAATTGGTGTTAGATATCTCTTAAAACTGGGGTTTTGCCGGAGTTCTATTCCGATTCCATTCTTTTGTAGGAGAGATTGAATCCTGCTTTCAGTCTCTGATTCAATCCAAAAAAAAAAACAAAAAGAGTTGAGGCCATGAGACGATGCACAAAGACTCTAGGCTCAGCTTACTTTATACATGTCAAAAGTTAGTGATCCCATAATGGTTTTATAAAAAGAAGATTAAGTCTACGTTTGGATTGCGGCGGAGACCGATTAAAATTTTAGTTGTTTTTATATTTTTAGATCATAAAAATTTTTATGTTGATATCAAAAATAAATTTTAAAATAAAAAAATATATTATTTTAATATTTTTTTAATAAAAAACAACTTTTTTATTTGTGCAACAACCCCCTCCCCGGGTGTATTCCTGACTTATGAAAGTGTTGAATTATAATAAACCCCTTTGTATTTATTATATGCTCCTTTAGCTAGAGTCGATGATTGCAAATGTTGAGGTGAAATCTTAGCGTGTCACAGGTTATTCTATCCGACACGGAGTTAAAAAGCAATGATAATTTACAACGAGGATGGAAAGTAAAATCCATTCCAGACACGTTGGCTTTGCCTGTAGATTTTCTCGATGAACCGGAAAAAAAAGGTGAAAGGAAAAGCTAAACACAAGAAACAGAAAAAGCAAAAGTAGAGAGGAGGAATAAAGCAAGTAAAAAAAGAAAAAAAAAATGGAAAAGAGGGATAGATGTAGGGACTCAAAAGTTCCATTATTCTACCTTGTATATTAAAGTGATCATGGGAGCCAGGCAAGAAACACTGGCAGTTTTATTCACTTAAAAGGGGGAGATTCATGGGGTAATGCTTGTGGCTACTATAGGACTCCTAACCACATGTTTACCCCCATCATGCACCCAGCTCAAAGAGCCATGGACCACGTCCTCTTTCAGTGATTTGGGGCCCTCTAGAGTAAGAGTATAGCTCAGCTTCTCATGTTCCTTCTTGAATACCAACTTCTGTGGCTCCACACTCACCTTTATACCGTCCATGCCAAGCAGCTTTGCAGTATAACTTGACGTTCGCTCTCCAACATTGGTTAGAGTCCTTTGGAATTTGTGCACAACCTTTTCCTTCGAACCCGAGTCATAGCTGTCAAAATAAGCAATAAAAGATGGATAATTAAGATCCAAGGACCTGTTTTTGCAGTCGTGATGGGATGATCTTGTGATGATTTGGATTTGTTTGTTTGTGTAGTTCATTGCACAAAGAAGCTTTATGTAGTCCTCTGCTGTCGCGTCATAGATAAGCCCAGGATCGAGTGACTTGTTGGGATTTATGTGGCCAGATCCTATGTCAATAGGGGTGGCCGGCAAGTCATTGTTTGAAGCATCTTTAATGGGGCTCAGAGTATTGTCTAGTGAATCTGCTGTGGTCATAAGGGCAGACCTGATGGCTGCAGGACTCCAGTCTGGATGTGCTTTCTTTATAAGCGCAGCTACGCCAGCAACATGAGGAGTAGCCATGGAGGTGCCAGATAAGAGATTGAATTTGCTAAACAAGGAATGTGACCGAACCTCAGCCACTGAACTTATTGGAGACCATGATGCAAGAACCAATGTGCCAGGAGCCAGAAGGTCTGGCTTCAGGACATTGCGGCAGCTTGCAAATGGCCCTCTACCACTATAGTCATCTACTCTTGGTGCTGGCTTGGTGCCAGTAATTGTCTTTCGAAATACCACAGTTCCTCTCGGATCTTTGCTCTCCTTTATGTAGTCTATTACCCTCTGACCATCTTGGAGACCAATATACACTGCTGGAAATGAACTTCGAGTGTAAAATTCTGACGGGGAGGTATGATTACTGATGAAAACAGCTCCTGAAACTTTGGCAGATGCGGCGTTGTCGATTTGATCACTGAAAGTGAGGTTGTCCTTGCACACAATAATCTTGTTCTTAACTTTCTTCAATTCATTCACACTTTCACACCCATCCATGAAAACAAGAGGCTTGTGGCTTAGGGAATAATTCCCGGGATACACTGTTGGGAAAGAAATTTGATTGCCATTACCCAAAGTTAAAACTCCCTCAAATTCACGGTCTATAGTACCCGCACCAATAGTTAGCATCCATGGTGCTCCATTGACTAATGTATAGTAAAGAGGCCCCGCATTTCCAGCTGATGCTGCTACAAATACACCCTTTTCCATTGCTGCAAAAGAAGCTATTGCGATTGTATCATCTTCCAAAAAGAAATCATCTTCAATGGCTACAGTCAAAGACAAAGACAATATATCCACGCCATCTTGAATTGCCTGGTCTATTGCAGCAAGAACATCCGATTCATAGACCCCGTATCTCCAAATTGCTTTGTACATAGCTATTCTAGCCCGTGGCG